>NC_068361.1:40263283-40350783 GCF_020536995.1 Dreissena polymorpha | reverse complement strand
ATGATGTGAGTTTAACACAGTTTTAATGATATACGTGTAACCAAGTTATAATGATATACGTGTAACAAAGTTATAATGATATACGTGTAATAAAATTATAATGATATACGTGTAACACAGATTTAATGATATACGTGTAACAGAGTTTTATTGATATACTTGTAACAAAGTTGTAATGATATACGTGTAACAAAGTTTTAATGATATACGTGTAACACAGTTTTAATGATATACGTGTAAAAACGTTATAATGATATACGTGTAACAAAGTTATAATGAAAAACGTGTAACACAGTTTTAATGATATACGTGTAATAAAGTTTTAATGATATATGTGTAGCATAGTTTTAATGATATACGTGTAACTAAGTGAAAATGATATACGTGTAACACAGTTTAAATGATATATACGTGCACATACAACTAAGTCATTGGTCCAAATGTAATATCAATATAATGCTAATGTTATATAAACACCCTTGTCAGTTATTTTACCTTAATATCCATACAGTGTTGTTTTCACATTAGCTCATCTTCTTTTCATATCTTTTGAAAAATATGGTGTAATAAGAATATGTTGTGTATTTAATTATTATAATAATATTTTATAATATTAATGTGATAACGTGTATGGTTACTTTGTAATGCGTGATATATTAAACTCCGTATTTTTTTAGATATGATTGAACAGAACATGTTTGTGTAGTCATTTAAAGGATTGATTTAATCCTTATTGTCATTAGCATTTGTTTATGCGAATGAATTGTATCTTAATGTCATCCAATAATGAATTGTCGTCGTTGATAAGGACTTTGTAACAGTCAGATTTTTTTTAGGTGCATGCCTAACAAACTGTGATCACATTCAATCATTCATATATAATTGGTCTTTAGAAACGAGTGTTTAATTTATAAGGTGCAAACATTTTATTAAATTATGAAACTTAGTAAAAACAAAAACTTCTGCAACATGTTACATGCAGGACTGGTGCCTTTATCAGAAATTTTTGCATTGACTTAATCGATAATTATTGATGCATTAAATTCCATTAAAATAGTTATTTTCTTTATGTATTAAGCAATATAACTTTGCTTGACGTCTACAAATATTTATGCAACAAGCCACGCGACGAAAAGTACTATGATATGCAATTGTAATCATTGCGTAACGTGGTCTAATGCAAATACGTAATATAAAAAGAGCGCATGACTGTTTCATGTACACTTGTAACTTAAACGTAGAATCATCGTAAGTTTCATGATCGTTTGTTCGCAGTTTAGCAGGATAAAAAACGTGGGTGTCCCCTGTGTTCAAATTCACGATGTATGACCAGTTTTTATTTGACGGGTATTGGAATGCTTTTTCTGCGTTTATAAGAACTGTATACGATTTTCGTGTGATGCTTTTGTTGATGTTTATGACTTATGTTGGCAAGTGAATGCACATTCGTACGGAGACTGCGGTCGCTTCATGGTTATAAAAAAGGTTGAACCGTTTTATGATTTACCGTATGGAGAATTGTTGAGGCCGACTTGATTCCGAGTGGAGACATTTTCTGCAAGGTTATCACACTACATTCCTATGATACGCAAGCAGACAACGTTCGGGGCACCATATAATATATTTACCGGCTCTACTGGCTAACGATGTTATAAAATACATATAAATAACAAACTATCAGAGACTTATGTACCCGTTTAAACCGTTAGATCTGATTGTAAAATAGAAACTTGAAACTTGAAACTTATTTATGTGATTAAACGCCTATTTTTATGCGTGCATATTCAATAACGTTGTACATGTAAATATAACATAAAATTCATAAAAGTTATGATGTAAAAAGCTGACACCATATAAATATAGGCAGTAACTAAAATCTGATAAACACTTTGAAATAACCAAACTAAATAAATAAAACAAAACACTACTTAAATTAAGTAAATAAATGACTGGAACTATCATATTTTTTCCGATTTAGAACTAGCTTTGCACACATATTTTGAATTCTCTGCATCACGCCGGGTATGCGAATACTTCGTTGACGGATGGCACTTCATTAACAGAGAACAACAAAAGCCACGCGCGAGAGGTGAGTTCTTCAGCTTTTTTGTATTTATGTTCTGTTTATTTGGTTTTTAGACACAGAACATTGTTTGGGTGATTAATGGTATAGCACTTCGTATTGCGAAGAAAGAAATTCGCGGAAAAACGGTGAATTATTAAAAAACGATAAAATTCCATCGATAATCAGCATGAATTGAATGATCAGTACATATTTCAACAAAATAAACATACTTGGAAATAAATCAAGAACGTGCTTACTATTCGAAATAAAAGATCAATATATCCAGTAATGTTACAACATGTTACATTTTAGTTTACTAATGTATTTGAGAAAATTCAAATGTTTTAAGAGTCGCATGCACATTTTTCATCTGCACTTCGTTTACCGATCATCTAAAAAACAATGGCACTTCGTTTCCCGACATCTAGACACTTTTTTTACAGATATAACACACTCGTTTTTTGTGAATCGCTGTGGAATACTGATAAAGTAAGCAGGCAATAAATAAAAATGTATGTACTTAGTACGCAAATAAATCAAAGCGCCCTAGGCGCTGAAGGCCTGGGGCTAGATTTAGGATGCTTGGTAAGAAGTGTAGTGACTAAACTGAAGTAAATGAGTTTTGGACGAAAATAAAGTAAATCCAATCATGAACCACAAAGTTAGAGCATGGTCCAGCCTTGTCAGTATGGACTAAACAGGCGAAATTGAGCAAGTATTGTAAGTTTGAAGAGGATATCTTTGATAGTCTTTGCGGAAATTGACATTACAGACAACTAAACAAACGCGGACGCCGTCTACCTTTGTTCTATAAGTCGAGCTAAAAAGGGAGATATTAATTAAGTTGTGTGACTGGTAGACTATTTTCAGTCAATATAATGACAATGATGGCATTTTGAAAGGTAAGTGCTAATGATAATGAAATGTTTGAAAATGGTTTTGAGATCAATCTGAAGGCAGGGCAAAGTTACCAATACCATCGTAATATATGAACAAGTACTTAGTGCTGAGATCAATTTAATGAACACAATGTTTCAACAACCTGTAGAACATGGAAGATAATTGTTTTTAGCATCAAAGCTTAATATAACTTGACATAATGAACTAACTAATAATCTAGCTCTACAAAATGATTTTAAAATGTTTGGAACAAGAATGGTATCATGCAATTTTCGTTCTTTTGTGTGAGTATTAACATATTTGCTGTAAATGTACAAGGGCTAAAAAACAAAGATAACTGCACAAAAAGTTTCAAATGGTTGGACAAAAAAAGGTTATATAAGTCTTTTTTATACAGGAAAGTCACCTAAAACATACCTAAGAAAAAACATTGAAAAGTGGTTGGGACGGAGATATTTATCTTAGCGGACAACATACCAATAAACAATGCATCGCTTGTCTGAGTAAAAGTAAAAGTCATAGAGGAATAACAGTGGATTACTTGAACGTAATAATGATGGGCAGACAAGCAAGTATAGATATAACAAGGGCTGTTTGTAAAACATGTATGCCCCCCATATGGGCTGTCCGTTGTAGTGGCAGCCATTGTGTGAATACGTTTTTTGTCACTGTTACCTTGACCTTTGACCTAGTTACCTGAAAATCAATAGGGGTCATCTGCGAGTCGCGATCAATGTACCTATGAAGTGTCATGATCCTGACAAAAGCGTTCTTGAGTTATCATTTGAAAATCATTTCACTATTTCGGGTCACCGTGACCTTGACCTTGTGACCTCGAAATCAATAGGGGTCATCTGGGAGTCATGATCAATCTACCTGTGAAGTTTCATGATCCTAGGCATATGCGTTCTTGAGTTATCATCCAAAAAACATTTTAGTATTTCGGGTGACCTTGACCTTGTGACCTCAAAATCAATAGGGGTCGTCTTCAAGTCATGATCAATCTACCCATGAAGTTTCATGATCCTAGGCATATGCATTCTTGAGTTATCATTCAAAAACCATTTTACTCTTTCGGGTCACCGTGACCTTTGACTGACCTAGTGACCTCAAAATCAATAGGGGTCATCTGCGAGTCATGATCTATGTACCTATGAAGTTTCATGATCCTAGGCCCAAGCGTTTTTGAGTTATCGTCTAAGACAACCACCTGGTGGACGGACGGACTGACCGACATGAGGAAAGCAATATACCCTCTCTTCTTCGAAGAGGGGAATAAAAATACACGGAACACAATTAACATTAATGAACGTTTATGGTCCGAACATAGATAGTCGGAGAGGATTTCAATATTGTTTTTAACCCATTATTAGAGATAGAAGAAATGGAAATCTTTAAAGTACCTTGGGCTATTTCAGGTTGTATTTCATGCAGTTAAAGTTCAACTACAGAGTGATCAGTCATAAATCCTGGTTTTATGTTGCATGTGTCGATAATGTTGCAAATAGACTCGCATATTAAAAAAAATCTTACTCCAAAATATTGCTGGTTTTGTGTTTGAGTGGCAGGTGAATTTTCTTTCATTATGATTAACTGTATGCCATATGTTTATGAAATTGTAGTTTTCAATTATGCTATTCAAAATGTTCCTTTTTTTTATAAAAGTAAATAATAGCTTTTGAAAAATGCACAATATGAAACACAAATATAACAGGTAATAACCAATACAATTTAAGATAACAAAGACGCAAATCCAAACACCTTATAGGAAATAATTAAAGGCAAGATACTTAACACAACAATAAGATGCACGTCATTTAAAACAAGAGGGCCGTTAGGCCCTAAGGCATAGTACTTCGAGCACGGGCACAGCATGTTGAACACAATAAAAACAATACAAAATACTGTGCAAACATTTTAAAACGTAGAAACAAACACAAAACTATACACTGACTAGTAGTTAATGGCAAAGACGTAACAAATCAAAGTCAAATGATAGAAGAAGCTTATTTTTCGAAACACTAAACGAAAGAAACTGCCACGACCAATGGCGGCCATGTTTTTTATTCAACTGGAACCATTTTCGAACTCATTTAAGATTTTATAGGGAAACATGTTGTGAGGATCTAAAAATGTGACTTCTAGAGTGTTATGAAGGTTTTACTGTAGCCATTTAAGGAAAAACTGCCACGCCACCTGGCAGCCATGTTTTTCAACCAATTAGTCCATATTCGAACTCGATCAAAATATCATTAGAAAAAATGTTATGACTAAGTCATGAAGATTGGACAATAAATTTGACTTCTACAGTGTGAACAAGTTTTACTATAGCCTTAATAGGTAAACTGCCCCGCCCCCTGGCGGCCATGTTTTTCTTCCAACGGAATCATTTTTGAAATTGTCAAAGATTTTATTGGAACACATGTTCTGACCAAGTTTCATGATGATTGGACAAAAAATGTAACTTCTACAGTCTTAAACAAGGTTTTACAATAGCCATATTAGGAAAACTGCCACGCCCCTTGGCACCCAGGTTTTTCAACAATAAGAAGCATTTTCGAACTTGTCCAAGATATTAATGGGACACATGTTCTGACCAAGTTTCACGAAGATTGGACAATAAATATGACCTCTTAAGTGTTAACAAGGTAAATGTTGACGCTGCACGACAGACGACACACAAAAGGCAATCACAAAAGCTCACCATGAGCACGTTGTGCTCAGGTAAGCTAAAAAAAAAAAGAAACACACAAACTTGAAAATGAAGCCATAAAAGTCATTGAAGCACTTGAAATACTGTGCAAACATTTTAAAACGTAGTAGCAAACTCAAAACTATACACAGACTAGTAGTTAATGGCAAAGACATAACATATAAAAGTCAAATTATAGGAGAAGCCTATTTTGCGGAAAACTATAAACGAAAGAATGTTGAAAAAAACAACCTGTTTAATATAACACATTATGCTTTAAAGGAAAAGATAACAATGATGTGAAGGATTACAAACTGAATATGAATATTGACAAGCTCGTTTAAAAATGCCAAATAACAAAAGTCCGGAATCTGATGGCATCACTATTGAGTGTTATAAAATATTTTGGAACAATATTTAAACACATTTAACATTTTCACTAAATTATTCATATAACAACGGAGGAGTAACCACTCAAAAAGCAAAGTGCTATTGATAATGAAATGTTTATAAATTGTACCGAGATCAATCTAAATAAAGGCAGGGCAGAGTTACCAATACCATCGAAAAAAATGAACAAGTATTTAGTGCTGAGATCAATTTAATGAATACAATGCATTAACAACTTGTAGAACATGGAAGTTGATGGTTTTAAACATCAAAGCTTAATATAACTTTGCATAATGAAGTATTAACTAACAAGGGCTGTTTGTAAAACATGCATCCCCCCATACGGGCTTTCCGTTGTAGTGGCAGCCATTGTGTGAATACGATTTTTGTCACTGTGACCTTGACCTTTGACCTGAAAATCAATACGGGTCATCTGCGGGTCACGATTAATGTACCTATGAAGTGTCATGATTCTAGGCAAAAGCGTTCTCGAGTTATCATACGAAAATCATTTTCCTATTTCGGGTGACCGTGACCTTGGACCTTGTGACCTCAAAATCAATAGGGGTCATCTGCAAGTCATGATCAATCTACCTGTGAAGTTTCATGATCCTAGGCGTAAACGTTCTTGAGTTATCATCCTAAACCATTTTACTATTTCGGGTCACCGTGACCTTGACCTTTGACCTAGTGACCTCAAAATCAATAGGGGTCATCTGCGAGTCATGATCAATCTACCCATGAAGTTTCATGATCCTAGGCGTATGCGTTCTTGAGTTATCATCCGGAAACCATTTTACTATTTCGGGTCACCGTGACCTTGACCTTCGACCTAGTGACCTCAAAATCAATAGGGGTCATCTGCAAGTCATGATCAATCTACCCATGAAGTTTCATGATCCTAGGCGTATGCGTTCTTGAGTTATCATTCAAAAACCATTTTACTATTTCTGGTCACCGTGACCTTGACCTTTGACCTAGTGACCTCAAAATCAATAGGGGTCATCTGCAAGTCATGATCAATGTACCTATGAAGTTTCATGATCCTAGGCCCAAGGGTTCTCGAGTTATCGTCTGACAACCACGTGGTGGACAGACAGACCGACCGACCGACATGAGCAAAGCAATATACCCCCTCTTCTTCGAAGGGGGGCATAATAATCTAGTTCTACAAAATGATTTTTAAATGTTTGGAACAAGAATAGCATCATGTAATTCTCTGTCTTTTGTATGAGTATTAACATATGTACTGTAAATGTAAAAGGGCTAAATAACAAAGGAAAACGCACTTAAATTTTCGAATGGTTAAGATGTAAAATAGTCTTTTATAGGAAAATCACCTTTTACATATTAGCAGTTGGAAATAACACCCTCTTAATAAATAGACATCATGCTTTAATTGAGGAGGAACACAAATTAATTTGATGTGCCTGCACTTCAAGCTTGTTAAGTGAACAATCAATCGTGTCACATGTTATCTCACATGATGACTCGAATAAAAAGCCTCAGACAATGAACAGGAGCAAAATACAAGTGTACAATTTCGAGTATTTATAGTCTCATTCTTTAATCAACCATAATCTAATCGAGTAGTAAAAGTGCACTTTTGCTTTTCATAGATAAACTTTCAACAGGACTTTTCGGCACTACAACAATGGATCATGTAAATTTTCTTGCTGATCACATGAATAAACTAACCATTTATAAGAATGGACAACTGTATGTCAGGTATTAAATATAACATGCTACCAAACAAATTTATTGACTGTGGATTGCAGTCAACATCCTAAAATATGCACCAAGTTATTTAATATGTTACAAGTATTCTTATGGATCAAATAAGAGAAACCAATAGCATACATGATGAATTAGAAGAATTTAAGTTAGGAGTTCCTGATTTAATCAATGGAAAGTCGTGTACTCAATGAATGATTTTCTGTTTACAAGATCAAGCTTGTTTTTAATTTTAAAACTTCTAATTTTATAACTGAAAGATCCTTTGCATTTATACAAGGTCGAGTCTTTTCCTGTACCTATAAATGCTACATCTCATGATCTGTAGATGAAACTCAAATATTAAATCTCCCTGCTTTCTTATTGATAACTAATGAGTGGTATAGACCCAATTAAACTGAATGTGTAGGGTTCAGCCTCAAGTATTGTAAAAATAATTTTGCCTAATTACTTCTTCATGTTGTATGTTGGCAATCTTTGCAAATGACAAAATCAAGCAAGTATATGCGTAATTTCAGGTATGTTAAAAATGCCATTATACCTACAGCAAACACACGTTCACTATATTTAAAACACTATGAATACATGTATGCATATTCAGGTGACATTAAATTAACAAAACCAAATTATTTTTTGGCCCATTAAAAGTTTTTAAGACTGGTTACTTGAAAAAGAACAAGGGCTGTTTGTAAAAATGCATGCCCCCCATATGGGCTGTCAGTTGTAACGGCAGCCATTGTGTGAATACGTTTTTTGTCATTGTGGTGGTGGTGGAGGTGGTGATGGTTTCATGATACCAGGCGTAAGCCTTCTTGAGTTATCATCTGGAAAGCATTTTCCTATTTCCAGTAAACCACTTTACTGCCTCGTTTCACTGTGACCTTTGACCTAGTGACCTGAAAATCAATGAGTCATCTGCCAGTTATGATCAATGCCCCTATGAAGTTTCATGATCCCAGGGGTAAGCGTTCTTGAGTTATCATTCGGAAAACATTTTGCTATTTCCAGTTAACCATTTTACTGTTTCAGGTCACTGTGACCTTGACCTTTGACCTATAGACCTGAAAATCAGTAGGGGTCAGATGCTGGTCATGATCAATGTCTCTATTAAGTTTCATGATCCTAGTGTAAGCATTCTGGAGTCACATTTAGAAACCATTTTCTTATTTCAAGTCACTATGACCTTCACCGGTGTCCATTGACCTCAAAATCAATAGTTGGTCATCTGCCAGTCATGATCAATGTACGTATGAAGTTTCATGATCCTAGGCCTAAGCGTTCTTGAGTTATCATCAGACAATCATGTGGTGGACGGACGGACAGACCAACACACCAACATGTGCAAAGCAATATCCCCCTTCTTTTGAGGGGGGCATAACTAGGAGAAGTAGGAGCTTGTTGTAAAAAGTATGAAAAAGTAGTAGATTTATATAAAAAAAACACTATGAAAAACAAGGTAAACTAGGAATGCTGAATAATGTCATGTATATGTATAACAGATTACTGAAGTATCACTGAAAGTACTTCTGATCCTTTTAATTGCAGCCTTAAGTTTGTTTTTCTCTCTGCAAAGAAAGATTCTGGATCCAAGTCTTCATCAAGTTCTTGTGGAAGGGCAGCCATTAATAATTGTGAAGGTATTGCCCTCACAGAGTCATCACTGAGGAGAAGTTCTGTAACGTCATCTTGTACACAGGCACCTATTACTGTAACCGTCACATGTACAGTTGGTTGTTCGACTTTCTGGAAAAATAAGGAAATACTTCATATGGCAATACAAACATTACCTTTCAGGGAAAAGGCAGCATAAGACATTAATCCTAACCATAAGCGTTCTTGAGTTATCATTCGGAAACAATTTTAGTATTTCGGGTCACCTTGACCTTTGAACTAGTGACCTAAAAATCAATAGGGGTCATCTGCAAGTCATAATCTATCTACCTATGAAGTTTCATGATCCTAGGAATAAGCGTTCTTCAGTTATCATTTGGAAACCATTTTACTATTCGGGTCACCGTGACCTTGACCTTTGACCTAGTGACCTGCAAATCAATAAGGGTCATCTGCGAGTCATGATCAATGTACCTATGAAGTTTCATGATCCTAGGCATAAGCGTTCTTGAGATATCATTTGAAAATCATTTTACTATTTCAGGTCACCGTGACCTTTGACCTAGTGACCTGAAAATCAATAGGGGTCATCTGCCAGCCATTATCAATCTACCTACGAAGTTTCATGATTCTATGCATAAGCGTTCTTGAGTTATCATCTGGAAAGCATTTTACTATTTTGGGTCACCGGACCTTGACCTTTGACCTGGTGACCTGAAAATCAATAGGGGTCATCTGCGAGTCATGATCAATCTACCTTTCATGTTTCATGATCCTAGGCCTACGCGTTTTTTAGTTATCATCCGGAAACCATTTTACTATTTCGGGTCACCGTGACCTTGACCTTTGACCTAGTGACCTCAAAAACAATAGGGGTCATCTGCGAGTCATGATCAATGTACCTATGAAGTTTCATGATCCTAGGCCCAAGCGTTCTTGAGTTATCGTCTGACAACCACCTGGTGGACGGACCGACAGACCGACCGACATGAGCAAAGCAATATACCCCCTCTTCTTCGAAGGGGGGCATAAAAAAAACTCAGATGCACAACTTCACATAGTGAGCAATAATGCTAAAAAGATTCAAGACAGTGACTGTAGGTCTTTTCTTTCTTGAAGTGTCAAGACTGTAGGTCTTATACTTTAATAGATATGAGCAAACTTTTTTAAAGTATAATTTTACTAAGTTGAGAGCCATTACTCTGCTTTAAGATATTGAAAGCAAATGGAAAACCACAGGTGCACAAATTTACGTGTTAAGCAATAATCTTATTAAGTTTCAAGGGTGAAGGTCTTATACTTGTGTAGATATGCATATCACAAACTTTACTCAGACGCACAGAAGAACAGCAAACAGACGGACAAGGGTTTTTCTTATGGGGGGGGGGCACAAAAATAGGCAACTTGTCATGGTGTTCTGCCCACCATAAGTGCATCTTAGCTAAATTATTTGAAAAATCCTTAAAGTATGCAGTCACAATATTTACTTACAGTAACTGAAGTTGTGTAGGTAGAATTGAAGCTGGTTTCAGTTGTGTACTTTGTTTGGTAAGTGTGTATTGTCAAATCAGTGATTTTGACGTAATCCCCAGTTCTGACGTCTTTGTTGGTGTTTCTCCACAAAGCCACTTTTACTCTGTCCACCGTTGCATCCTGTATGTAAATTGATCTCATCTTTGTCGGACTTTTCGACTTTCCTACCAGGATGTCACGCTCTTCTTCATCCTGTATAACATGATTACATACATATTGAGTTAATGGCAAAATGACAACAGCTGTCAGTAATGGTGTGCATGACTTGAAGGATATACAACATGCTGACCAATATTCCTGTTAAGTTGCATGTCTTTAGCTCAAGCATTTTGGAGGTTCACGCGACGCAGCATATTCGGACAGACACACCCACAGACAAGTTTCATTAAGAATGGACAATAAATGTAGCCACTAGAGTGTAAACAAGGTAAATGTTGACGCTGCATGATGCACGACAAACAAATGGCGATCACAATAGCTCACCATGAGTATGTTGTGCTCAGATGAGCTAAAAATGGAGTGTAAAAGGGTTAAGATTAGTCATTACGAGCTCTTTTAATGGAGAGTTAATTGTATAAGGCCTAACAAAAATTATGTTTATTTCCTGTTACCGATCGACCGTCAGAGTTTACCCGTGACTGCAATTCTTTTATAAAAAAATCGCGAGTGGACAACAACGATATTGTTTGACACTATTTGGTCCCTATGTAGATCTTAAAAGGCCTGAAGTTTAAACCACGCCGCTATCTTTGAAAATGGCCGTCTGCTCAAGCGTAGTGGCTTAACAAGAAGGCAGAGCTGCCATTATCTTCCACCATTTTTGAATTAAGGGTAGGGGAAAAAATCCAATGACAAGGCAGAGTCATGTTTATATCTAATACAACCAGACTTGTTATAAAATGTTAATACATTTTAAACATTATTTCAAATTATTGTGATTTAATTTCCGGTAGTATTTTTTATTATTTAATTATAAAAACCAATCGTTCCCTCGATGCGAAGCTTGACAGCTCTGCATTCATTTAAATGTAAATATTTCTGTGTTTTATTAAATGAAATCGTAACCTCCAGTGTGAAACAGTACTTTATTATCTCAAGAAGGTCAGTATGTGTTATATCTTGATTTGTTTTGTGCGGTAACCTCCAGTGTGAAACAGTACTTGATTATCACAAGATGGTCAGTATCTGTAATATCTGTAATATCTTGATTTGTTTTGTTTGTAACTTTCATTTAAATTATTTGAATCTTGTTGGTACAATATGAGTACGAACATCAAAAAATTCCGAACATTTTCGAACCAAATATAAAAAAATATCCAAACTTACTGACCCTCATTGTTTTAAGCGTGTAACCGGAAACATACATGTTTTTGTGTTCGGTGTAAGGTTAATGTGCTAGTTGCAAATACATAAAATCACCATCCAAAATATGGCAGATGACTATTTTGTAACCATGTTTAAACAGGTTTAACATGTTGGTGCATATTCCAGAAAACTTTTCAGCAGGTGCACGTTTCGTTGCTAAGAAAATGATAAACAAAATTCGTCCGCTATGTTTATTCATTTAGTCCATCAAAACGCGGGGTTTTTGGGGGCGGAAGCCCCCGATACCAAGGAAATCGGAAAGAAAGGATTTTACTTACTTCTCACCAAAATGATCAAGATACAAGAGGTTTTACGCCTTTGTACAGCTGATCAACCGTGTCTTTGATTGTCGCAGTCGGCAGTCCATCGAGCCAGTGTCAACTTCTTATAAAATTATAATCGAAAAGTGGACACTAGTCACACTCTTTTTACACATTTCGCCGTAATCCAATACATTCAAATTACACAACCAAAAACCCCAACCGTCGTCACGTTTGCAGACATTTAAAAGAAAAAAAATACAAAAATTGCTAACAGTTGTATGTTGTTTTGTGTTTCATTAAAAGTAAACCAATCAAATGCCACTAATTGGTCACGTGATTAGAAACGCAGAACTTCGTCATCAAAATGGAATTTCATTCATAAAACGGAAGTGAGATTCTCGCATGAATATGCAAACAATAATAAAAACTATGCCGTATCCAATGCTTAGGAATTTTGCTTCAATAATATTTTTTACACGTTTTATGACACTGTCATGTTATATAGTGATGTTATGTATTCATAATACGAGTAATTGAGAACTTCTTTGCAGGGACCTATTTGTTTGTATAGGTCCCTCTTCTTTGATTGCGTATGAATGACCGCCAAGTGGTAAATCGGACTTTTCCAAATTCATTCATTCGCGGTTGTTTTGGCAGCCAGCCAAGTCAGCTCACTTCAAAAAACGGTTTAACTACTTTGGCCTAGGGGCTTCGCCCCAGGCCAAAAACGAATTACCGAAGCATGTTCTTATCCCTTTGAAATATGATTATGATTTGGTATAAATGTGAAAGATAAATGTTAAACAAATTGGATATGTCTAATGAGTAAAATCTATATGACCATAAATTTTCGTTCTAAACGGTTAATCTAAAGCATTTATCTTTATGTCCAAATGAAGGTACTAAGGCTATTTACTTATATATTAGATAGCATGTCATGAATAATCACTCTACATAAACTGCCTCTCAGAGATTAACATCAGAAGCGATGCAGGTCCGAAATTCTATTGGAACTTTTTGGCTCAATGCCAGTAAACGAAAATAGCAATAAAAGAACGGGCGGGGTCGATTTAATCACACGACAGTGGTGTAAAAAGTTATGCATATCCGTCTTTGTTTTTAAAATATACACAACTGCATATGAAGTTGCATATAAGTGACACAATTATTTATTACAGGATGAGTGAATCGGATCTTATGAATGTCGCCGACGGTTCGTTGTGGGACATTAGTTTAGAAGAAGAATTGTGTACAAGCGAACGGTTCTCGTGTGGAATTTGTGAGGCCAGTTATGCTAGGAAAGCCTACTTGAAGCGTCATTTGAAGACACATGACTTAGTTTTGACCCCGCATGGCCCATGTTTGAACTTTGCCTATACATCATCAAGATACAACTTCTGACCAAGTTTGGTGAATATCTGATGAATACTACTTGAATTAGAGAGCGGACACCATGCTGAATGTTTAAAACGCACTAAGTGAACCCGTGACCTAGTTTTTGACCCGTCATGACCAATATTCAAACTTGACATAGACATCATCTAGATACCACTTCTGACCAAGTTTGGTGAAGATCGGATGAAAACCGAGAGAGCGGACACTTAATACGGACCGACCGACCGACAGACAGACAAGTTCTATCCTATATAGCACCCTAAACTTCGTTTGCGGGGGTATACTAAGTACTGACTCCATAATATGACATTTACACATTTTATGTACGCATTCCTTTTTTTCCAGAATCAGTTGTTTTTACGATTTAATTTTACCCGTGTTTCTTTAAACTCAACCAATACAGTGATTTAGGGTCAGGTGAATCGCACTTCGAGCAAACGTTAGCGTTGCGTAAAGGGAAGTGCTCCCTATAAGCAGGGCTCAAAATTAAGGGAGTTTTACCATTCTCTTTTTAAATTTGTTGCTACGCATAAGTATCGTCTTGATGATTCGATTCAAATAAGCACAACCGACATAGGATTTTATGAAGAACAAATGTGTCTTTGCCTCATAAAGATCCCTTCACTACCGTTATCCAGAGCCCTGCTATAAGTAAAATGAAACAGGATTGTGTTGATCCGCATTATCCGTTATATTTTCATTTCTCTGAATCTCAAATAACCAATAAAAAACAAGTTCATTATGTACACATTTATTTAATAATAAATATTATCTTATTTGAAAATTGCAATTATAAAAAACATAGTATAAAATAAAAGTAATGTGATTTTTGAAAAATATATTTTCAAAATGTTTCGTATGGATAGCCATAATATAAATAAATGCATTTAAGGTAGAAGATAAAACTCAGTTATTAGAGTGCCCGCTTTGTTGAAAGTCTCCGTAAGCTGAAGTGCCCTTTATCGGTAAACAAAGTGCCTGCAACTTTATGCATGCCACCTATTACAACATGCACTATCTTTGTTAATATTTCATTGAATACCATCCAAATTTCAGTATTTGAAGCACAGTGATTACTCTACATGCTGGAATAGCAAACAATTTCTTGAAATAATTCTAAGTAGTTTTATTTTGTTAAAATGTTTACTGATCATCCAGTTTATGCTGTTTTCAGATCGAATTTTCTATTTTTTGGGCAAAACGGTACCATTCTTCCGTGAAATTGTGTATTCCCAATACAAAAGGATACACCATTTATCAACTCTACCATGTGTTTTGTCTTAAAAACTAATCTTTAGGATATAACTTTAAATAAAACAGAGGAACTTACCTCTCGCGCGTGGCGTTTGTTGTTCTCTGTTAGTGAAGTGCCATCCGTCAACGAAGTATTTGCATACCCGGCGTGTGCATTTTATTAAGATAACACTGGGCGGCTCCATACAATAAAACGTTACAGTAATCTAGATGTGAAACAGCTATTGATAAGACGAGAATCTCTGTGGCTTCACTTGTTAAACATTTTCGAATGCTTTTAATTTTAAAATAATTAAGCATGGCTGTTCTGCATTTTCGCGTTATATGCTCCTTAAAATTAAGTGTTTAATCTAGAAAGGTACCAAGATAGCGTATAAACTTTTGTTTTGGAATTGCATCATTTATAATGACAACCGACCCAGTCACACACTTGTCAAGTTGTTTCCGAATACCAAACATTATAAATTCCGTTTTTGAGTTATTAATTTTGAGCTTATTCCCATTCAGCCAGTTGTTAATGGTTATTGCGCAATCTTGAAGATCTTGTTTTGCTTTGCGTTCCATTGATGGTGTTGGAGTAAAGCGTATATTTGCAGTGTGGTCATCAGCGAATCCATACACAGAAATATGCGGCGGAATGACATCGAGGAGCGTTCCTGCGTATATATATATATAAATATAACCAAGGCCCGAGACAGCTTCCTTGTGGTACAGAACACTGTAACTGGCGTGGAGCTGACATCGTTGATTCGATTTTGACACGGTAACTTCGCGGTCGTATATACGAGTCCAACCAGTTTAATGCGGTGGCACAGACGCCATATTGACTGTTAAGGACGTCCAGTAGAATGTTGTGGTCCACTGTGTCGAAAGCAGCGCTCAAATCGATGGCTATTAAGGCGGCGACTTCCTGTTTCTCCATGCCATCCAGAAGGTCATTGATAAGTCGCAGCAGGGCTGACTCACATGAGTGATGTCGCCGATATGCCGACTGGTTTTTCGGTAAAAGTTTATAACTATCGGTGTGGATAATAAGCCTGAAGAGAGCAGCTTTTTCAATCAATTTGGATAACAATGAGAGATTGTTTACTGGTCTATAGTTCGAGAGTTCATGTTCGAGACCATTTTTCTTGATCAATGGTCGTCTTACCGCTTGCTTCCATTTCAGCGGAAAGACTCCTTGTTGTAATGAAAGATTCACTAACCTGGTCAAAAGAGGGAGTATGTCGTTTAAATGTGATTTAAGAACAAATAGCAAGGCTTCTTAAGATTAAAACGCTTCTGTAAAGACTTACATACATGATATTAGTATTGACTGCTGTGAAATTTGGTCATGTGCATTAAAAAGATAAATTGCCTTTCACCACAACGCACATTTTACGCTATGCTGTTATCGAATCCAGCTGCAATGCATATAAAGTAACATTGATGGAGGAAACTGTTACAAATACAGAGCATTGTTTCAGTCACAAAGTATGATTCAAATCAATATTAACATATTTAAATATACATGTTATAATAGCGTATGGCAAAAATACAGATTTCCAGATTTTAAATGATGTTATCAGTGAATAAAAGTAACTATAATCTGCATACATGTTAATCTGATCTGCTTTAAAACACAATTTACGATATCGCTTTTAGGTCGATTTTGTGAATTAAATAACAAGTTCTATTAAGGCACGTACGTTCTGAAGTAATCAAATGGTGACATTAAGGGGCAGTTATGGCCCCTAATATGTCAACAAAATTTCTAGCGAGGATCGTAGCCATACTTTGTTGTTTTGAATAACAACATTAGCAAGGATTTATCACAAACCAAAAGGACTGCCCAGGTAAGCACGATTGACTGAAGCAAATAGATACATTGGTATGGATGGAGGACAAAATACATCTCTTGTTTTAAGAAATTGCTGAGATATTAATTTTCAATACTTTAGATTGAAAGATTTATAAGTCTGCATCAGTATAAGATGTTCATGAAAATCACGCTTATCGATACAACAAACGTTTCCGTAACGTTGAGTGTTCAGTAGTTAGATACAAAATGTTTTGTAGAAAAACTAACTATAATATGTGCAATAATATTTTGTTTTTACAAAGCAAAACTATTTGTGTTTATATCAGACGCGTTAGCTGCAGTCGTGATTTGGAAATAACTACGACGTAACAAAAGAAACGCCAAGCTCATATATAACAGATTCTGGCTGTAAGCCAAACACATCATGTTGTGCTTAAACGTTTACCTTTAACTTTGTATTGCGCAATATAATGCTTAGCAACATTTAATACATGATACAGCGTTCAAGTAATTTGATATGGACGACCAAGTGTTTGAATTACATGTTTATTCGCTGCTGGCTAGGCTAAAAGGTAGAATGTGAAAGTGGCGTATCGGTAGTAAGTCGACTACAAAATGTGCAATACAATAATGCCAGGGGCGTAGCGCGGCCATATAACGGTTACTCGAAGTATAAAAAATAGTAATTATTATTGAACAGTAATTTTGTAAAAGAAATACATTCCAGACAATTAATGTCGTTTCTAAGAGGACAAAAACAAAGCGCGTAGCCCAACGGCTATACATTATTTTAGTATTAAGTGTCAATATTAAAATAGTTGTTCTCAGTTTTGTTAAATCGTTTATCCCAAATGTAGTATTTAAGACATTATATCCGCATTTGTTTTTGCAACGACATAAAACGTCGAAACTAAGTGCAAAGCGCAAATTTCAACAATCTTTCTATTTTAGTTGGAAACTTAATACTGTTTGATTAATGTGTTCAAATATGGTGGATTTAACAAGCCTCCATATTGTTTGAAACATATAAAAAAAATAACTCATGTACAACTCATAGAGGGCAATCAAAGAATATGCAGACTTCAAAGTGTACTACTACTTTATCTTCAATATTTTTAGATATAGTGTCCTAAGTTATCTTTATATGTGCGAACATAATTTCGCGATTACTTAAAGCATTCATATTCAAGGTAAAATTGAATAAATATAGTTATTGTTGGTTTTTGTTTGTTTTTAATATGTAGATCATAACTAAGCCGTATTAAAGAGCTTCAAATAATATATCATATTACATGTGTTCATAACGCTATATGTCGTGAAGAGAAAATCTTAAAATATATTTTTTATCGGGAAAATTCTTTTTTTGTTAACAGTGTCGCCAAGAGTTAAGCTTTAGATAAGGCCTAGATCTACGGTCAATGTATACATTTCATGACCTCTCTCGTGGCTCGCGTTCAAGGGCTAACACACGATATTTTGCGCGATACACGAAGCGACACACGATATTTTGCGCGATACACGAAGCGACACACGATATTTCGCGCAATACACGAAGCGACACACGATATTTTGCGCGACGCACGAAGCGTAGCGCGATATATACCACGATATGTCGCCTTTGGGCTACCTACACAAGGGCAATATTTCGTGGTACATTCTCGAGCGTTGCTTCGTGTGTCGCGCAAAATATCGTGCGTCGTTTTGAGTATAGCGCAAAATATCGTGCGTCGCTTTGAGTATCGCGCAAAATATCGTGTATCGCTTCGTGTGTCGTGTGTCGCCCTTGATGAAAGAAGAGCGAGATTATAGATGGCACTACCCGGATTCCGTAAATAATAGCAATTATAATATATATAGCATTAATAAATAGTAATGTGATTGTTGAAAACGAACAACGCCATTGTTTATATTTACACATGTTTTTGTAATTAGGTTATACATAGATTCCCAATGTGTCGCATTTGACTATGCATTTCAGATAGAAGATTAAATCGGTTATCAGAGTGCCCAATTTGTTAAAAGTCTCTGTTATTCGAAGTATCCTTTATCGGGAATCAAATTGTCTGCAACTTCATGAATAACATCTATTAAAACATGCTCTATCTTCGTTTATATATCATTAAATACTATCAAAATTTGTGTTGAAATGTTTACTATTCATCAAGTTTATGCTGTTTTCCGACCGAATTTTCTTTTTGTGCGTGCAAAAATCTACCTTTTTTTCCGTTAAATACTTTCTTTCCAATACAAAAGGATACACCATTTATCAACTCGACCACGTGCCTTGTTTAAAAAACTAATTCTTAGGATATAACTTAAATAGACTGAGGAACTTACCTCTTGCGAGTGGATTTTGTTTTTCTCCGTTATCGAAGTGCCATCAGATATCGTAGTATCCACATTACCAGCGTGATTTTAATGATATACAAAATATGTTTGAGACCTTAATACAGGATAAATATTGCATCCCATTTTAGACACAAACAAGAGCTGTGTTTGTGAAACACAGTGCTTCCTACTGCGCTTTGAAGCCATATATTTGACCTTTGACCTTGAAGGATGACATTGACCTTGACCTTTCACCACTCAAAATTGCGCAGCTCCATGAGATACACATGCATGCCAAATATCAAGCTGCTATATTCAATATTGCAAAAGTTATGACCAAGGTTAAAGTTTTGGGACAGACAGACAGACAGACAGACAGACAGACAGAGAGACAGACAGACAGACAGACAGACAGACAGACAGACAGACGGACAGACAGACAGACAGACAGACAGACAGACAGACAGACAGACAGACAGACAGACAGACATACAGACAGACAGACAGACAGACAGACAAACAGACAGACAGACAGACAGACAGACAGACAGACAGACAGACAGACAGGCCAAACACAATATACCCCCGATCATTCGATCCGGGGGCATAACAACTAATGCATTTAAATAACATACTATATTGTATGTGAAAACAAGTCATGATTTGTTAATTATTTTAACGGTGATAATTCATATATTTTTTTTACAGTTATCTTATATAATCAGTATAGCAATTCAGTATAATGAGTTCGTATATTGAAGGAAGTGAAGTGATTTTCATTGCGAAAGGAACACGCCAAAAAGAATCAACATACAATGCACATTTTAAAACGTCGACGTCAACGTTTGACGTTATTGATTGTTCTGTATATTAAATCAGGTATTTTATTATGACAAGAGATGATATATCAGTATTGTTATGTGTGACATGTCAGTGGTTTTATGTGTTACATGTCAATGTTGTTATGTATGACATGTATTTGTTGTCATGTATGACAAGTCAGTGATGTCATGCCTAACATGTCATTGTTGTTATGTGCGACATGTCTGTGTTGTCATGTTTGACATGTCAGTATTGTCATTTATGACCTGTCAGTGTTGTCATGTATTACATATCAGTGTTGTCATGTGGCATGTCCGTGTTGTTCTGTGTGACAAATGGGGTATTTTATTAGGAAATTTAAGTGTTGTCATGTATGACATGTCAGTGTTGTCATGTGTGAAAAGTCAGTGCTTAAGGTTCGTTAATATATTGGTACATAGGATTCTCGATGATTTCAATGTAAGATCATATTTGTTTGCATGATTTAAGCATATTTTATGCAGGGAAATCATGTTGATCTATCAGTTTTCTTTTACAACCGATGAAATTAATAAGTTAATTCATTCATGTTATTTTCAAGCACTTTATTCGCACTTATGAATTCTTTGAGTTTTACAAGTTGATGCTCTTTAAAAGCCTACAAACTATTAAATAACTCCCCAATATCCCGGTGTGAATTAAAAATGGTTATATTCCAGAGGGAGCGAACGAGATTTATTTCACTTATTATTTCAACTTTCATAACAAAACGTGTTAAGTTAAACATGAACGAACTTAAACGCTTTTACGTGCAATTTAATCTATGTAAATAAAGATAGACACATGCCAAAACTCGTGACTGTAATTTTATAATCGCCAGCAAGCCAGCCAGATCTTATCATTTCTCAAGCAGACTTTTCAAGTTCCAGGAAAACACGTGAGTAAACAGCTGCCGTTTCGATAAGAAATGAAGAAACCTTTCATTATGTAATGTTCTCTGTTCGGTGGCTAAACGTTCTAGGAATACCTGGAAATGTGGAAAGCAGCGCAATTGATTGTGTTTGTAAGTATCGTGATTGTTCAAAATATAAAATGCTTCTGAATAACGAAAACAACATACGAAAACAGAAAAGTATTCAATTTAAAAAGACATATTATTCGTTGATTCTTAAATAATTCAAATTGTATGGCTTTTCTTTTCTGAAATAAGATTTGAAAACAATATGAGAGAAACAACAAACTATTTGTATGAATTTTTCGTTTACAGCAACGACTCGATTTTGTTTTTCGTGAACCTTTTAAAGGGATCTTTTAACGCTTTGGTAAATTGACAAAATTGAAAAAAGTTGTTTCAGATTCGTAAGTTTTCGTTTTAGTTATGATATTTGTGAGGAAACAGTAAAACTGAACATTAACCATGCTCTAATATAGCCATTATATGCATCTTTTGACGATTTTAAAACCTAAAAATTATAAAGCGTTGCAACGCGAAACGATTGAATAATTTGCAGAGTTCTGTTCTTGTCGTTAAATTTTGTGAAACTACGAAGATTACTTATATAAGGTATAAAATAAGTCACGAGTGTGTACTCGGCGGAATAGCTCAGTAGGCTAAAGCGTTTTTACTTCAGGACTCTGGCAGGACTCCAGGGGTCACTGGTTCGAAACCTACTCCGGGAAATGTTCTTTTCCTTTTTTTATTTTTTTTCTTGATTTTTTACTGGAGCTTTTACAATCCAATGTTTACATTTATCAATATAAAGCATTTAATGAATAAGTTAAAAAAAATGCCAAAATCTGTGAAAAGGCCCCTTTAAATAACTGCTGAATAAAACTGTAAATGGCATTGGATGCTTTATATATGGCTGATAAATATAATGCTGTGCATGTCACCATATAGAGGGTTCTGTTGAAAGACATGGTGATCAATTTACTCTATTTTTTATTATTTTAATAATTATTATAATATACAGTTAACATACTTGAACATTTTGCAAATGACATAATAGTTATTATCCACACCAATACGCCACACAATTGAAAACACGTATTCAATTAGTTCAAATATATAGTTCAGCGACATTAATGCTTATAGTAAAGAATCGCATAACAGCAGTAATTGACTGCTACGATATCAATATGACGTTATTTTGTTACGCTATGTTTACGAAGTAGACGTTTTACATGCGTTAAGTGTTTTATCATACCACCGCATTGATATCTGCCTGATATAACGTTGCCTGATACATAGAGAAAACTAGGTCGCCGAATAAAGCGAAGTTTATTTTGGGAAGCTCAGAAAATCTGAACAACTAACCTTGGCGAGTGGTTCAGATTTTCGGGCCGAGCTAAATAAAACTTTGCATTATTCGGCACCGACTTATTTTTTGATTTATGCCAGCAATTTTCTTACTCGTCAATTATTTCTTTAAAAATAGAATAGGAAAATAGAACTACACGGAAAATCCCAAAGTTATTTTAAGCAAACATTGTTTTATTATTTTATTTGTGCCGAGCCTGATATATTAAAAAAAGATCAGGCACTAACCTGTGTTTCAGTTTTTCATACCTCTACGTCCCCGATTTTAAAGAAATAACGAAAAAAAAAACTAAAAAAACTGAAGCTTTAGCTAGAAAGAATATGACTTTTGTCGTTTGATGTGTATTTAATGACGTCATGAGCACGCGCACTTACAATTTGTAAAAATGTTTTTTGCTGTTTGTGTTGCATTTTGTGTTTAAAATATATTACATGTAGGTATCCAATTGTTTGTCTTGTTGAATCTGATTCGATTGCACTAAAAATAATTACTTTATTGTTGATTCCGAGTAATACGACCATCGTCCACACATGACTGATATGTATTTTACAACTATGAAGCGCGCGTGCTCATGACGTCATTATAAACACGTCAAACGACAAAAGTCATATGCCTGACCGGTAAAACTTCAGGTTTTTAGCGATATTTTACAGTATTTCTTTAAAATCGGGGACGTTGAGGTATGATAAAGAGGATATTTGTTGGATTCGGTGGATTATCGATTTTAATTCACGAGTGATCATAGAAAATAATATTTTCACGAGTGGCGCAGCCACGAGTGAAAATATATATTTTCTATGATCACGAGTGAATTAAAATCGATAATCCATCGAATCCAACAAATTTTCTTTTTATTTTATGCTTTATTTCACAGTTTATATACATTGTTAAAGAGTTTAACTAAAGAATTTCGTTGGGAACATGACGTCATTTCGTCAAAAAAAATGACGTCATTTAACATAAACAGTGAAAATTATCGATAATTTTCACTGATAATTTTCATTGTTTGAAACAGTGAAATTATCAGTTTTAATTCACTGATATTTCTCTATAAACCACCGGAAAGCATAAAATAAAAACAGATATGCGTACCAGATACTATCATCTCGGCAGAGTACAATAGTATAAAAAACATAATACCTTCTTGTATATATATATATATATATATATATATATATATATATATATATATATATATATATATATATATATATATATATATATATATATATATATATATGTATATATATATAAAGAATATTTTTGAAAGTACTAGTCGCATTATTACAGTTGCTTAAGCTTTTTTACGATAATTATCACAAAAGTAATGAAAAGGAGTACTGTGTTTCAGGCTCTGATATTTGATCAGGGACAATCAGCAATTGACGATGTGTTCCGACAAGTAATGGAGAAAAATGACGGTAAAAAATATTCAGGTACACAATTATATAAATTATATACACAAACATATTGTTCATGTAAATAGTATTGGACAATTTATCAATAATTCACATGATGTTACTTGACTTTGAACTGAGATCAAATGTACTATTTCCTTTCAAATGTAATTAAATTCCTGTCATATCAAATTTTGAATTAGACTACTTAATATTATTATGTTCTTGAACTTTGTAAAATAAATAAATGCTATTGATAAATGTTCACTTATATCAATATGTTTATGATGCGACTGAAATACCGAGACCCGATAGCAACACATTTTGTTTTGTTAGGACACAGATTGAGAACACAAATATACTCATCCCAGTTTTTGTAATATCCAATAATACATGAGGATTAATGTGAAAATGAAAACAAAATTGAATGGGAACAAAGCATCATTAAAATACACAAATATTACATCGAATCCTTTTGAATAATTTATATTGATTTAAAATCAAGCAGTGTAGGTTCTAACGCGCTTATTAATGAAATGTAAAGCTGGAGTTTATTACCGATGCACTACCTTCAGTGCTTGGCTAGTCTTTATGAAAATGTGCACAGATGGTCGTTGAGCGGTTGTGTACCAAACGAGTGAACACCGTTCAGCATAATATTGTTGAAATAGCTGAAATATCAGAAATATGTTTTTAATCAATTTCCTTCTTAACAAACATTTCAACATTTCGTTATATAGTCCCCGTCCAAAATGTATCACAATTCTTGCCCTCTGCACAAAATTAAAGCTTAAGCTAAACAGAAGTTGGGTAACACAATATTTTCTGCTTAAGTGATGGCCAAATATTCAAATAATTGTACATATATGTTCATTATGTGATCCTGAACATGATGATTGTATAAGCTTAAAACACTATTTGTCCATTTTTCAAACTGAATATCAAACTCCCATTCTGTATTCTGATTAGAAACATACACATCCGGCTTTAATTCGATTTCCTTATTGTTCTGCTTTTTTTTGTTATGTTACCTTTATTCTGAAATTGTCTTTAATATATTTCCAGACATTTGCTTGCGTGTTGTTAAAAATATGCCATGTTTTGGTACATCAGCCTAACTGGTTATAGAAGCGATACGAATTAATATTTCAATGCAAAAAATATTTCAAAATGGTACTTTATATTGACAGACATGATGAGGAGTTTACCATCTGGGGCACAAGCACTTATTGATGCAAATGTAGTGCAGTCAGGTAACACAATATAAAAAAAGATTTTCCTTCTTATTGCTCCGATACTTTATATTTTAAAGTTTTCCGACACTTAACTAGAATATTAAGTATTTGATTAATGAAACGGTTTTAAGCGATCTTACTTGTTCTGTTGGCATATAGGTAACACTTATGTTTGTGATTAATGATCGAATCAGTGCGAGATTCCGATAGCCTTTGAACCTTTAAACACCACATGTTGTGCTTTTGTTGTTTCAAAGCAAGGACTTCAAATTTTTAACCAGGTTTTCCGAAGGAAAACACTGGTTATTAGATTGGCGATGTCGGCGGGCGGGCGGGCGGGCTGGCTGGCGGGCTGGCGGGCGGAACATGCTTGTCCGGGCCATAACTTTGTCGTTCATTGTCAGATTTTAAAATCATTTGGCACATTTGTTCACCATCATTAGACGGTGTGTTGCGCGAAAGAATTACGTCAATATCTCCAAGGTCAAGGTCACAATTTGAGTTTGAAGGTCAAAAATGGCCATAAATGAGCTTGTCCGGGCTATAACTTTGTCATTCATTGTGAGATTTTAAAATCATTTGGCACATTTGTTCACCATCAATAGACTGTGTGTCGCACGAAAGAATTGCGTCGATTTCTTCAAGGTCAATGTCACAATTTGAGTTTGAAGGTCAAAAATGGCCATAAATGATCTTTTCCGGGCCATTACTTTGTGATTCATTGTGAGATTTTGAAATCATTTGGCACATTTGTTCACCATCATTCGACGGTGTGTCGCGCGAGAGAATTACGTCAATATCTCCAAGGTCAAGGTCGCCACCACTAAAAATAGATTGATTTTGAAACAACTATGTCACTATGAACAATCTGTAACAATGCACATTTTGATTTTGAGTTGTCTCTCTTTATCAGACTTTTTTTCTAATTGAAATCAAGGTCAATTTTACACAAGGGGGTTAACAATACACATTTTGAATTGTCTCCCTTTATCAGACTTTTTTCAACTGAAAACCTTGTTTTGTGACAATTTTGTCCCTTGTTCATTGTTTGTTTCGTGTTGTGTTGTTCACATGCATATTGTCGTGTTTTATTTAGACAATAACCATAAACATTATCGGATAGTAGCAATACTTTTTCTTCTGATTATGTTTCCGCACATTTTCTATTCCAATACTAGCATTTTATGGTTGTTTAAGCAAATTTACATTTTAGACTGGTGTCGATATAAAATGAAGGACAGCAACAGAAGGCTGGTTAAGCTAAATTACGATATGGTGATTGACGAGAGAACATATTTTCAGGTAACTTATCGAGTTTTCTAGAAGAAAACTGAAATATTTTGTTTGATTAAATGCACGATTAAGCAAGTCATAATTTATTTTTTATTTTTGGTCGTTTAACTATTTTTAGAAAGGATTTCAAGCACCCGGGTGTTTCCTGTGAGACATATAGCGTTGTTAGTCAGACTGCAAATCGTCGAAGAAGAATCGCAAGAGAGGGGAACCGCTGGCCCCTCGAAATACCGTATCAGATAGACACAGAATTTGGCAAGTTCTTATTGAATGATATCGAAGTTATTACATAATACAATGTTTTATACGTTTACTTTAATTGAAACCTATTTATTTTAGTTCGATTGCATCGAACATCTAAGGCTTATTATAAAGCTCTCGTGTCCGTTTCCTGTGTAGAAGCAATGCTTTATGTCTTTCGTGGAGATCTAGACTGGCAGATATGTCCAGAACAACATTCCACGAAATGAACGTTATTGTTTATGTTGTAATGACGTGATTTAGAAGACAAGTATCATTTCATATGTATATGCCGATGTAACACTTATTTAAGAAAAACATGGATAAGCAGTACATTTTGTATTAACCCATCTGTGTATAAATTCCACAAAGTATTAGTTTCTTGTGAAAGATTAGTAATTTCCAATGTATGCATATATATAAAAGAAGCTCTAGTTATACGAATTACGATCCTAAATAATACAGTTTAATATATTTTACCACACCCTAAACCACGGTACCTAACCAATACGGATAATACCGGAAACTTTTGAACGATTCCGGATAATACGCGAAACGGCACCGGATCATATCAGAACATAGACAAGGCGAAATGATGGATGTGCCTAATATTGTGAGCGAAAAAGTCAACAAGACAGCGTAAGTATGCCAAATACTATTGCTCACGGAACATTATGGTATTTCAGCTTATGGTTGAATTCAAATTTCGACATGAAAATAAAATATTTTATCAAAACGAACGAAAACAAATGAACCATACCTATCTCATAGTCATGAAATACTTTTAAAAAACTTGCATTTTTGTAACTGGCGAGAAAAAACATATGCTACTACTACTTTGTAATGTTTTTAAAAATTATTTAGATGTATAATAAAATCGTAGGAATTTACAGGCAACATCAAAAACGTGAGCATTTGCGTTTTAAAAGGGTCGCATATTGATTTCACTGGCACCGGATAACAGACGAAGCCATAAAATACTGGCACCGGATAAAGTCCGGAAACACGGCACTGGATAATACACGAAATCAATTGATACATATACGGATGATTACGTGCTTTTCAGCAGGTTTTATAAACAACATGTGCACATCTTATGTGAAACTTTTTATATAGTACTTGACGTTGGTTTCAAAAATGGATATGAGTTGACGATACGGATTGTATCGATGTATATTCGCACTTTTCAGTTAAATTCTCCCACCTAAAAGAAATAATGCCTACTAAGAGAAACATGAAAAAATGTATAATATGTGTGTCGCGCCCTCTTGCGGCAATCTCGATATAGCTGTAGCAATTGTCTAGTATATGTGCGTGCGTGCGTTCAATCAAGCTTGACCGGACTGGCAAATTGTCATTTATCATGAAATTTAAAAATAAATTACCACAAGTGTTCACAATATACAATTCATGATATGTTGTATAAATGGAAAGGCATGCAAAGCTACTATGCGTTAATACTGTATGGAAACGCAAATAATATGACGTCATTTTCCTTGTATATTTTTCAGACTGAAACGAAAGAGAAAATCGTCTCTGTGGTTACATCAACCAAAAAAAAACTAACTTCCGCGAAGAAAACTAACCTGCAACAGTACCTTCCACATCATCAAGTAAATTTGATTCTGAGGCTGCATTATGTGAGAAACCAGAGTGTGTCCCAGCACTCCTACCTTATTTACTTTACTGGACTCACGAAATTTGGGACACATTTTGCAAAACCGGTATGGCTGCAATTTCCAACTACTAGTATTTGCTTGCAACTGAAAGATATTTCATTTTGGTGTGGTCTTGTGCTGGAGTGGTGGTACAGAAAATGCCCGGGTGAAACCCCGCCAGTCCGGTATGGCGACCACTAATCAAGCTCTCATGTACCGGAAGTGACGATTGAACCCGGGTCGCCTAGGCGAGAAGCGCGAGTACTAACCACTGCGCTAACCAGACAGCCACGATGTTCGAATGTGTTTAATGAAATGCGTATATATGCAAACAAGTGGTAGACAAAAACGAAATCATTAAACGCAGATATGTGTTATGCATATATGTTTTTGTAACAAAAGCGTATAATCTAAACTTGCAGGTATTGCGCAATTGACATTAAAGGACACATGAAATGTCATTACACTAGTTCCACATGCCTTATATTTAAATTCCAATTAATCGCTAGATTGGTTTAAATTTTTCTTTAATTCTTGGGAGATGTCTGCAGTGTTTTATTATATTTGGGCGTATAGTTCTTTGTTTTCAGAAATCATGCATTTGATTCACCTACGAGGCTTGGAAAAAGACAACGAAAATCGAAACGGTCAGATATCAGCAGACCGCATGAGGTCGCAAGGGGCTGTTTGCCAATTCGCAGCCACCACAAATGCGATGAGTCAAAGATTCTGCCAACCACTCGTCTTGGTATAACGTTGGAGGACACTATGAAAGTGTAAATTGTATTATGTCACCACATTAGGAGAACAACGTGTTCATCACGGAACAGAACGAACTACTATGTCACTATTAAAAAATTTGATTAAATCAAGGTCTTAACATGGCAGTACATACCAAACGCGGTGTTCGCATGTGGTGCATTGTTTCTGTTCTATTGCAACGACCATTAGACAGTTGAATTAAACTTTCAATTTTATCAACATGTCCAATGTATTTTATGAAAATTTGAAGAAAGTGAAATCTTATATGGTAATAATAACTACTATTTGTTTCAACTTACCTTTTAGGGGTTTCGAATGTAATTTAGCAAAAAGCATTTAAATGAATATACATTTGTAGTTTTTTTGAACGAGTCCCCCCTTCCAATATCAGCAATGTGATTTGAATGTGCTCGCTACTTAGGCTTGTGTATTGACATAAAACATATTGTTTTGACAAGAGACAGGTTGTTATATGATCTTTGGATGTTTCAATACACAGGATATTGTTTTTTTTAACCCGCTAAAGGATCAGCCACGAAAGTGCTGTAGATCATACAGTGTCTTCTTTGTCTCACCACCTTGCACATCCAATGTGGCTGTAAGCTTGATGGCATTCTGCTTTTTAATGTGTGACTGATGATCACAACACCGTGCATTTTATTTCAAAGTGTGAAAACAAAACATTCTAATGTATTAGAATTTATAGTCTTGTAGCTGTGGCGCCAAATATTCTATTCCAGAGTTATTTATGCTTCAATCATTTATGATTGCATGGTTTTAACAGAAAGATATCCATGTACCAGATTATAAATAAACTCCTGTTTATGAAAAACAAACCTCATAAACAATAATTGAACAAGCATATTTTTCTCATGTCAAATACCATTGTTTGTCTGAAGATAATTCGCATAATAAAACAGTTGAAACTTAACATTAACTTATTTGTTAGTTTTTGACCCGGCATGACCCATATTCACACTTGACCTAGACATCATCTAGATACAACTCCTGACCATGTTTGGTGAAGCTCGGATGAAAACTACTTGAATTAGAGAGCAGACACCATGCTTAATGTTTAAAACGCATTAAGTGACCACGTGACCTAGTTTTTGACCCCGCATGAATCATATCCAAACTTGTCCTAGACATCATCTAGATACAACATCTGACCAGGTTTGGTGAAGATCGGATGAAAACAACTTGAATTAGAGAGCGGACACTTAATACAGACAGACCGACCAACAGACAATCTCACTCATATATACCCCCTAAACTTAGTTTGTTGGGTTATAAACATGTTTTTACAAGCTTAAACAAATATAACAGTGGACTCTAGATTAGTTATTTATTCTTTTCTGTAATACTGAAGCTACAAAGAACACATTTATTGATACTACTCAACATTAAACCAGCAAAAATTAAAACAATAGTCAAACTTAAAATGAACTTGAAGACCAGCGGCTCCTGCCACGATTTTATACATTTATATTATACAGTTAATACTTTTCAGTCAATAGACACTTCAATAAAGAATGAATATAAGAAAGCATGTTTCTTCTGTCTTGTGAAAACTGAATGAAAAATATATATACACATAACACAATTAATATTTTGTTGAAAGAAAAAGTTGCAATTATCATCAAGCATCTTGCTCAAAGAAATAAAACTTCATACAATCAAATGCTGGCTTGTCACCATGGCATCTCGTAAATGGGGTAGAAAATATTATTTAACAACTGCAAGTCAGCCCTAACAAACATATACCATGCATCAAGCATTCAAATGCAAGTAGTTTTAACAGAATAACCTTAATGCAGAGCCATAACACATATATATCCAATATGCAAATACTGTTTAATAACAATCTAAACTATAACAGTTGTAATATTCTCCAAAAATAAATTTCATTACCTGAAATAGCAAGAATATTAAACAAGGGACAAAAGTGTCACAAAACCAGGTTTTCATTGTGTAAGAAAAATCTGATAAAGGGAGAAAACTCAAACTGAACTTTTGAAATGAACAAACAAAATTAACCCCCTTTGTAAGTTTGTTTAAAAAAAATCTATTTTTAGTCGTGGCGACCTTGACATTGGAGATATTGACGTGATTCTTTCGTGCGACACACCGTCCCATGATGGTGAACAAATGTGCCAAATGATTTTAAAATCTCACAATGAATGACATAGTTATGGCCAGGACAAGCTTATTTATGGCCATTTTTGACCTTTGAACTCAAAGTGTGACCTTGACCTTGGAGATATCGACGTAATTATTTCGCGCGACACACCGTCCAATGATGGTGAACAAATGTGCCAAATGATTTTAAAATCTGACAATGAACGACATAGTTATGGCCCGGACAAGCTTGTTCCGCCCGCCCGCCAGCCAGCCCGCCAGCCAGCCAGCCCGCCCGCATTCGCCAATCTAATAACCAGTTTTTTTCCTTCGGAAAACCTGGTTAATAAAACGTATTCAGACAGTTTGTTGCTGTTAATCATCAACCAACCAATCATAATCATCATCATCTTAAGAAGGACACAAAATCAACAATGCTACACTATATTTTAAGGCAGGATTAATATTCAGATGACTGCATTAAAACAATAAATGCCACAATATGAATTAATTTCATGCAGCTGGTATTCGGGGTATTGGTACTTTCTCAAAAGCAATGCTTCTTTATGTCAACAAAATGATTTCCTAATTGCTAAGCAAAGCTTCTGAGCAAACATCATGATGAAGACTTGCTGAAAAACAAGTGCTTATAAGGTTCATGAGGGTTTACTATTGCCATTTAGTTTCTGCTAAGGCCTTACAGTAAACAGATATAACTGTATAATTATATGCCTTTATAACATTATAATATATCCAGAGTTTTATCTGTACTTATTCTGACTAAAGCATTTAAAACACTAATGACCAGTCTTCTTTTTGTGTTTATAAAAAGAAGATCTATATTTGTAAAATGTTCCACACACATAACACGGATGTTGTTCGGGGTCATCATGAGCCTTCATGTGTTCTTGAAGGTAGCGTTTTGTCTTGAAAATGCTTCCACACTTATCACACTTGGGTGATTCCATTTTTCCGCACACATGCCGTGACAGGTTAGGCAAGTACTGATATGCTTTGTTGCACTTAGGACACTTAAATGGTTTGGACCCATCATGTTTTGCCCTGTGTCCATCTAACTCATTTCTATAATTTCAACCCTTCCCACATACTTCACACACAAATTTAAAGTAAGATTTGTGTAGCCTTGTTCTGTGAACATTTAAGTCGCGTTTTGTTTTACAGTTTTTTTCACATTCAATGCACGAGTAAGTGCGTAAGTTACTGTGGTTGCTCATATGATTCTTTAAGTCATAGGTGGAATAGAACACTTTTTCGCAAACAGTGCACTTTTGACAATCATTGGAATTGCTAACTTAATGTCTTTTGTGCTATATTTGTTTTCACACATATTGCATTCATATTTCTTCTTATTGTCAACAACAATTTCAACAGAACATTCTAAGTCTAAAGGTTGCTCTGTGGCTTTTTCATTATTGTTGCAGTCAAACAATAAATTATCCGCTTGGTCTCCAGACTCAACATTGTGTTCATTTCTATCAGTTTCAGATGACACCACAAAACTCTCCTGCTCCTGTTCAGTCACCGCAAACCCGAAAAAACTCGTTTGTGAAATCCTGAAATAAATTATCATATTTTAGCAATTGACATGTGCTATTGCTCCGAAGTCATGAGCCTTTCAACTGGCACACTTTTCTTTCATGGTTACTTTACGAATGCCATGGGCACAGCAGTTGATCAAAGCAGGATAAATTGTTCCATTTTTTTTTTAAGTCAACAAGAGCTCCGTGGTCGGAGACAGAGGCCACCCTAAACAGGACCTTGACAGGGGATTTTTCGCAACAAAAATGATCATATGAGTTAATCTTATCATATAAGTGTGACTTAGCCACTTAAATAAAACTAAATGTCACAGTGATCTTGACATTTGAAGTAGTGACCCCAATTTTGACAGGGGTCTTCCACTGTCCAAGGCCAATGCACATGTGAAGTATCAAACTATTTCACACTTAGTGTGACGGTGACCTTAACCTTTGACCTAGTGATCCTAATTATTATGAGGGCCATCTACTGTCCAATGCCAATGTACATGGGAAATATCAAACCAATCAGTCCGTTTGTTAAAAAGTTATTGATCGGAAACAATTTTCACTCTTAGTGTGACAGTGACCTTGACCTTTGACATAGTGACCCCAATTTAAATAGGGGTCATCTATTGGCAAAGGAAAATGCACATGGGATTTATCAATCAAATTGGTCAATCAGATCACATGTTATTGATCGGAAACAAACTGGTCAACCGACCGACATCCAGCAAAACAATATACCCCCCTCTTCTTCGAAGGGGGGCATAATAATAATCAGTCCACACAGGGCTTACTCTGTCATTTGCCAAATAAGCCAATGGCTACAAATAGTAAAATTTAGCTCCAAAAATCCATTGGGCTACAAGGATTTCTACATAATCACCCATAAAATATCCTAAATAATAAGAATTCAGACATAAAAAGGTAAATTTGGCTACAGAAAAGTTTGGGCCAGAGGGAGAACTGCCACTGCTACATCCAATCAAATAAATATGGAACAGTGGCCCTTATTTATGGAGTAAGCTTATCATCTGAGACTGTACTCACCATATTCTATGTACTCACCATATTCTATCTGACTATCTCGAACTTCAAACTCTAAATCCGAACTCAGATCATGACAGATGTGAGGGCACTGGTATCTGAAACAAATAGCATACAGTAATAAGTGAACTATGAAATGAAAACTATTGTATGTTAAACATAGATTGTTTACAAATAAAACAGTTAATAGCTCTGAATGAGTGAATGTTGATATTGATAATCCCAAAACGACAAACCATGTGTGCATTTAGAGGAAAGTGCATTTGTAAACAAGGGAAGTCACTCTAAATCTAAACCGAAGGTTACAAACAACTCCCTAATATTCAATAAACTAATAAATTACAATTATTATAATCGCACCAAAGTAAACATGAATGGTTAATAAATACGATTAACAATACGCCAACAATTCTATTTTACAATTATTACTGCTGAACTGGTCTAAAAACATTTTTTCAAATCGTGATCAAATCGTTTATATAATTTTAATATTAAAACAATCAAAGGTGATCAAATCGTTTATATAATTTATATATTAAAACAATCAAAGGGTTGTTATATCTTAAAGATATTAACGATTTATCGGTCGTTCTACAATAGCACGCGTTCTACATCCGATTTTGTAAGAATCAATACAGTGTGTAACCTTTAATGTCTAGTTTAAATAAGCTTTTTCAGGGCAGGGTCAAGACATTTTTCATGCGTTTAACTGGCGTTTAGACAGAGTGGTCAGGTCTGAGTGACGAGAAATAACCGACATATTCATTAAACAATCTTAAATCAAGAAATTCTTTAAATGTTAACCATATAAGCAGAGTCCAAAATATTCTTTAAAAGTACTATACTTAAGTTCATTAGTTTGGGCTATTATCCGGTGCCTTAATTCATGCATTATCCGGTGCCAGCAATCGACACATAAAATACGTGTTTTCTCTACAAACTAAACCGTCAATCATCATGGCAATGATTAAACAATAATTATGCTGCCGTTTTCATCAGGAAACTAGCTCAGAAATTTTAATATCATTGTTAATATAGACCAATATCTGCATTTTACTTCCGTTTCCACATGTTTTGCGCATAAACTGTTGGACAATATAGGTTACCTCTGCATATTGACGTTTGTGTTACTGAGCACGAGTATAGAATTTACTTAATGAATGTCTTAGTTGTTCCGTGGAATATTGGTTTGGTTAAAAATGTTAACTTAAAAAAAGAATATTGAAATAAAAGAACACGCTTACCTCAAAACAGTCAATATATTTCTGATATGATCCGGTGCCGTATCGCGTATTATCCGGAATCGTTCAAAAGTTTCCGGTATTATCCGTATTGGTTAGGCACCGTGTAAACAGAACTTACGCGTTCTTACCATATATTATTTGTATTTGTATTTTAATTGACTTTATGTTTTATAATGTTATGTGATTAGTCGCATTCACGTGACAGAATATAATGCGTATTTTTGAGTATGAAGACGATGTACTTTTATATAAGTCTGAAAAAACTGTGTGTGTCTGACCGTCTGTGTCTAAAGAACGACCTCACAGTGCAGATCAAACCCGTGACCTCTCGGTTGCTAGGCGGGCACAATATCGACCATGTCTATGTGACCTTTTAAACGTTAAAAAAAATATTCTTGCACGCTATTTAATTGACAATATTAGCGCCAAAACGATGTTTACAAATAAAACTATAGTTCGTATTGTTAATGAGTAATATTTTTGTCAGGTCATTTTTAGTATTTATGTTGCCATTCCTATTGGCTTGTGCTATCAATAGGGCTCAAGCACTCTCGCGCTTTGGAACTAAAAAGCGTTTTATTAACAGAAAGATATCACGAACAAAATGGAGTTGTTGAAAAAGATATCATACGACATAAACTATTTGAGCTGCAATATATTGCTGATATAGAATAATATGAATATATTCAATTATAAAATACAGAACAGATTTTTTAAAACATCGACCCTTATGGGGCTTTTTTCAACGATATTTTAATTTACTTGAGTGCTTGAATTATTGCAGATACCCGTGAAACCCTCACTATTAGGGAAGCTATGAATCAATGGAGCAGACACACGTGCTTGCACTTCGAACCACTAACAAACCAATACGACCGTATCATATTCAGACCTGACGAGTGTGTAGTTGTATTGCATGATGTTGTTAATCATATACTAATTATTCATGCTATTGGTTTGATGTATGAATTTGTTCTTTCAACAAATTAAATTTACCTTAACCTTTTAAGTAAGTATTTGTGTCTGTATAATTTTAAAAACAAACACAAAAACAAATAATCGACATAAATGTTGTTTGATCTACAGGTTAAAAACTATGAAAAAAATTCAACTTTGTATGCGGTACAATAACAAGACCATACTTTGCGCCTCGTTCTAAAAAATGGGCTAAACGCATTTGCGTAAAGTCATAGATTAGCCTGTGTCTTTCGATGTTTTGGAATATTTCTTGTAAACTAACGGTTTGCACAGGTTTTTCTAGAACGACTCCTTACGCGCATACATTAAGCCCAGTTTTCCCAGATTGAGGATAATATATGTCTATAACTTCGCCTATTTTCCCACCAAGCCGCTGCGAGTCGTTTGTAGGAAGAGCAACAGGGCCCCAATACATTTCCCTGGATCGGCAAAAGTGTATGACGGTAAATATCAATTTAATTGCAGTAAAGTGCTTATTGTAAGTCAAGTACCTGATAAAGTGGTCGAATGATAACCAATATTTCGTTCTTCAAAATGACTGGTCTGCCTTGGGACACATGCACGTTAAACATTGCATTTCTTCATTCATTTTTGCAGCTTTCGTGTTTTTTTTAATTGATCTCAATATCGGCAATAAACGGCTCACGGCACCGAAAACGGTATGATTTTTGTATACTTAATGTTTATGGTAAATGGCAACTGAATCGGCAACCGTGTCGTAAATGTGTATGCAGTTGTAAATAATTCAATTATATATATTAATACTGCGTGTGTGTTGTCCCCTACCACATACAGTTTTGCTAATATTAAATAAGATATATGAATATGTATTGACCTAAACATGTATACGGAAATAATATTTAACACTCAGATGTCCATTTGTTGACACGAGATTGACTTTCTAGTATATATTGCATTCATCATAATGTTTTTGAAAGCAATTTCACATTAGTTTACCATATATTCTTATAATCTATGTCCACTATGAGACACACGCTAATCATTTTAGACCGCCTTTGCTATGTGAAATAAATGCGTCAATTCCAGATTGCTACAACCTATAATGCTCTAAAACATTTGATAAGCAATTGGACTCAGTTATTTGTTCATTCATGAGCTGACATTTCACATTGCAGTTGCCGATCGTTTTACACGAGATTGGTCACGCCATTGGTCTGTACCATGAGCAAATGAGGGCAGACCGGGACAATTACCTCACTGTAAATTATGAATACATTAACCCGGAAAACCACAAGGAATTTGACAAACTCCCCGCGGGCGAATATCTCGATTTTAACAAGTCGTATGACTATCGAAGCATAATGCATTACGGAAAACGTGTAAGTATCCATTTATGATAGAAAATCAACGGCTACTTCTTTTTTAGTTTAAACCTATTTATTTTAGCTCGATTGCATCGAAAGCCTCAGGCTTATTGACTCGCTATCGAGTCCATTTCCTGGGACTAGAACCAGTTCTTGGTGTCTTTGGGGGAGATCTTAAGAACGCTCTGACAGTGGGTATCGAACCAGTGATCTCCCTGTCGCTAGGCGAACACCATTACAATTTCACCACGGCAACCTTACTTCTTTTTTTGTCCGACGTGTTCAAGTGTGAGCTAATCCGGTCTTTAATGTTTATCGAATGTCGTTTTCCTTACACATTATTTAAAGAACATCTTCTCTGAAATATTTGGCATATTTTAAACAAAAACAGCACGAAATGCCATTTAAGGTAGCGCACCCATAAAGTTTCCCTCGATTTCTTCGAAGATTGAAGAGTCTGTGTAAAGTTGCCGTGGCCGAGTGGTTAAGGCGATAGACTTGAAATCTCTTGGGATTTTTTCGCGCCGGTTCGAATCCTGCCGACAACGCATACTTTTTGGGACGCGTTTTATTTCTTTTCTAACGTAATTTGGTTTAATTTAGCATATAAGCTATGTTTATTTTTAAATATGTTGCAATTTTATGCACATTTTTCAATTTTTAGGTTAAAACAATGTTATGGCTACAGTGGGTGATTTACTGCTGAAAATAAATCATGCATGTTTCATTTTTATTTTTATTTCAAAAAGTAAACGGTAAATCTATTTCTTGTTATTGTTGCTGAACAAAGCGTACCTATAAAAACAAAGTTCAAAATATTACTTAAATTATACTATTTTGAATTTTATGACACTTTTTTTAACAATTTCTACTTGGCTGAAACCACTTCCATTTCATGGCGCTCTTCCATAAATAAGAAGTTATAAAAAGTAAAGGTCTGTAAATTATTACTTATTTCATCTTGTTTAAACGTAAAACATCTTTACTGCATCTGTACACACCAACTGCATGCCCATATTAGGAAATCTGGATGAATAATAGAACTTGCATATACCCCAGGGGTGCAAATAAACAGGACACAAGCCGAGCGTGGGGTGGCTTTGACAAAATCGGTATATTGTTTTTAAAAGCACGTAAAGCCGACCTAAAATTTGCATGTGTTCAGTGAAATGATCCTTATTAAGAAAATAATACATTCGATTATATTAGGAAAGGTGCCCATTATGGGTGCGCTACCTTAACAAATATCCTCCGATAATTTGAATATCACAGGAACATTATAGACATCGTCGTAGCATGAACCAATTGCTATGTTTTAAAATATTTTCAGACCAATTTACATTGAATGAACAACGTACAGTTGTTTTAACAGTAATGAGCAGGAATATGCTGTCGATGATTCTCGGTGATTTCATGAAGAAAATAATAAAATATACACATATTATCAAATCTTTGACGACAGCTTATTCATGAAATATATAAACAGCAGATCTATTTTTTCAGTTTTTCGCCAACCCAAGCGATGCTATTTCAATGGAACCGATTGATAAAACGTACTTGGATATTATTGGAGAAGCACAACACCTCAGCTTCCATGATGTGCAAATTGTGAACGCCATGTATAAATGCTCAGGTTGGACTTAATTAGTTTATAGAAGAAATTAAGTATTTCCAATGAAGTCGTGTTGGTAACCATTATTCATGACCCTACTTGGATAAATGTTTCTATAAAGGTCAATTGTCAAGTACAAACGAAACTCTGAACTTCAAATAGACGTTAAAATGATCGGTTCATATAATAAATATTGACAAAGAGGTTACAACAATTTAAAAGTTGCATTTTAAGTAAATATGCTTACCTTTCCGTATCGGAAGTCTTTTGAATGAGTTCTAGAACATCGATCGGCATCAACAATTCACACAAATCAAGTCTTGTTCAATGTGCCGTTGTTGGTATGTTTTTGTGTACAAGTATGTCGACATATTGATATAGGAAAATTAACAAATTAAGTTTAAAATTTGAAAAACAAATACTGTGATAGTGTCTAAACCAGCCATTTTCTTAAAATTAAGCTTCTTGGTTATGTTTATGCACGTAATCCGTGTTTAAAAACAATTTGTTTTTTAGTTTAAAACGAAAAAACAACTATATTTGATGATAGAGAGTGCATGTTACACATAAATTATAATAAATGTAAGCAAAAATAGGAACTCCATAATTTAATATTTCGTATTATAATAATACTTTATGAATAATGTTAACATCGTGTATTTAACCAATGGGACGTCGAACAACGTTGTATGAGCTTTCCTGACATTCTGTGTATACCTTCTATTTTAGAAAAGTGTACTAACGTAGAATGCCCGAAGGATGCATTTGTGGGGAAAAACTGCGAATGCTTCTGTCAAGGACCTCTAAAAGAACCTGTCCGACGATGCAATGACGGTAGGGGCTTACCACTCGAAAAAATATAAATGATCTGACAAAAATTGCAGTTAACAACCTTATTTGACAAATATTTTGATTTTCAAAGATTGTGAGTTACTGTTGAAGAAATTTCAAATCTTCTCCCTTCCCATCAGTAAATACATAACTATCAAATAAATCTGTTAATATTAGTCAATGGCTTCGATTTACATTTGTTCGTTTGCCAATATTTCCCTAGCTGTAGATTTGCTAGTGTGTTAAACGTTTAAGTTTAAGTACAAGTGTGCATGTTAACTGCGAGACAGATGTGTGTTGTTGGCAGCAACACTTACATTTAAATGTTGAGCAAGTGTTGATAATCCAAACCTCACATACCTATTAGAAACCAATTCGACACATAGCCACAAAGTGAGTGTTTAATTGAAATTTTCTTTAAAGATTATTAATATAAATAACATAGCTTACAAAATATTGTTTCCAGGATGCTCACATTCTGGCTATAATCTTACATAAATTATGTAATGGTGTACACACGTGTTGTTTTTATCTTAAAAACGACACGTTTGCAGCCTTTGATCATATGTAAATATGTCACGGTGTATATATTTGATATTTTTTTCTGTTTGAAATGCCATTAGTGTTCTGTAAAGCCCCGGATATTGACTTATCCAAAAACGGGGTTTACTCAAGCGAATATGAAATACTGAAGAATTTGTCTGGTATGCGGTACCCGGACGGAACTGTTCTCAATGTGGAGAATCCCCGTTGCTCCGAAAATGGGACCGACACATATACTTGTCAAAGCGACCAATGGGTTGTGGATGTTAATTGCAAACCAGGTAATACCCGATTAAGAGAATCCTCTCGCTGAATACTGCACAGGTAAACAACCAAAATAAATAGTAATTACAAAACATGATATGGGAAGAATAATTATATATAAAAACCGTAGCAGGCCGTCGTTTATACTATATTAGGTGAAGGTAAACGTATGTTAGACAGGTACATTACTTTAGGTGATGATGGATGATATGGGCTTCCTAATTGAAAAGCACGTTTATCATTAGGAAATAATGTATGACGATAAGATGAAATGAACTATGTGAAGTACTGGGGCTCCTGCACTGTACTCGCACGAGCGCGAGGTCAAGTTTTTCTGCCGACTTGCTTAAGTACCAATGTGTGTAAATAAAAACAAGTTCTGTTTCTATCTAGATCGCTGTGTGTACAACACGTCCCGATATGACTTCAAACCGAACATTACTGCGAACGGATATGACCAAACCCCGGATTACGTAAACTCGGGAACAATCGTAAGCGTTACGTCGGTGTTCGAGTTTTCTCGAAACCCCATTGAGTACCTATGATTCAGTACCTACATATTTTTAGAGTCCCAAACAGATTTGGTTGAGTACCAGTGTTTGGATTCCGACATATTCTAATTTATTTTAGTAATTTAAACATTTCTATACGCAATATAATCATCATTCATTATATGAAATAAATATCAATAGTCATTTCGACAATAAATGTAATATCTGAATGTTAATATCTGAATGTTAATATCTGAATGTTAATTGTGATAATCTCTCAAATAAAATGAAAAGCTCAACTTTTATATACCATAATAAGATGATAAAATGCTATCACAGAATTTTCTCCATTTCTATTTCTCTTTTCTTAGACAGAATACTTGCTACTCGAAGCAAACTCGCACATTGATATAATTTTTTTTTCCGCGCTTCATGGCCGCAACAAGTCATGCTTGTTTGCGTCCCTAGCAAAATGGTAAAATGTCATATATACTTGCGTTAAGACCTATATATTTAGTGAACAGAAATCACCTTATCACCTTTTTATTTTCCTTTCCTAGGTACATGCAGAGTGCATCGAACCAAAAGGTATCCAAGGTTATAATTCTACTTGCACAGATTCCAATTGGGTTCCAGAATTGCCGAATTGCGATGCAGGTAAAGAAATGAAGTCATTTTGATTGACCAAAAACATTTCAATAACAATATAAAGCAACATGGATGTATTTTCAATAATCGTTCCGCCACAAGTCCACTATAGGTTGTAGATTGTAGAATAGCAAATACCAACAAAAAATAAGTAAAACATTAAACGATACATTTTTGCAATTCAACAATAAAGAGTGCCAACAGAAATGATCATGCCTATTCAATCCAAACTTTTTTTTCAGTTTTGGATTGAATCCCACCAAAAGTATTTCCCTTATTAATTGCCTGTTGAATCCATACCTTTTTCAGCAGAAGGTTGAACGTTTAGGAAGTGACTAAAAATATACATAATAGCTATTATCTGCAAGGACCAAACCTTTTTTTAAAGCGGAAGATTACATAATGCCCAAACAAAAACAAACAACTATATGACTGAAATCTTAATCTTCAATGTTGTGGTATTTTGGACGATTGAGATGTTCTTATTCTATGTAAAAAGCTCTACAGTATAAACCTTTTAAGCGAGAAATAGTTAGATTGAGAACTTGCCACAACATGGACAATCTTTTCAAAGCAAGGGTTAACACGGACGGTGATGTTGTCAAAAATGATCTGGCATTCAGTATGTTAAAGATAGTATTAAATACAATGGACATTTTTTGTCACTGTAAGAGCTACAAATCAACATGAATAAACAAGTAAACGTTCTACAGTATCAAGGCAACACTTTTTTAAACATACTTTAGCCCAGTGAAAAAAATTATAATTAAAAGAGTATAATTACAGAATCAATGTCATCAATCCATGCGTTTATATCGTTAATAATACAATCCTGTTTTTTTAAATAGAAGTTCGTGCTGAGTTGGTTGATGGACCCAATAAATATTCTGGGCGTGTAGAAATAATTATTGGGAAACATCGCGGTACCGTATGTGATGATTCGTGGGACAACAAGGATGCATCAGTCATTTGCAGAATGCTTGGATACGGGTAAATATAATATGACAATCCAATACACATAGAAGTAGTATAATATCAAGATATCCATTATTCCATCAGTGCATCCATCTTTCTGTCGATTGATCCATGCGATACGCCATGCTTTCCCGACTTTTGCAAATTTCGTACCATCTACCAAGAATTGTTTTACAGTAATGGGACAGCCTTAAGCCCGGCCTACTTCGGTCAAGGCAGTTCGAGTATCCTTTTTGATGACGTGCAGTGTAATGGTACCGAAACATCTATCATGTCGTGTCGCCATTCCGGTGTTGGAATTCATAACTGTGGTCACCATGAGGATGCCGGAGTTAAATGTACCCCTAAATGTGGTGAGTAGGGACCAATATGCAGACATTAGGAATCATTGGAAAACATCATTCTAGAACCTATGTATAGTGCAGATGCTGGAGTATATGCAGTCTGAAGAAAAAAGTATGTATTGTAATGTGTAATGACCAAAATATAGCCATGATTAATATTTAAAAACATTTTTCTAGAACGTTTACAAAGTGAACATGCTGGAGTTATAAGTAACCCCCCCCCCCCCCCAAAGCAAATAATGGAATGTCAGACTGAATTACAATTTAGGAGTATATTTAGGTATCCGGCCACGTTTTCGTGACCAAAGTAAAGGATATCATGGCCTTCACATGGCCTTCACTATAATCAATACTTCTTGCAGGCAAACATCAATCTACAGGACAATACCCCTGGAAAGTGCGTGTGCAAATACAACGCGAGAAGGCAGTATCGATTTGTGGCGGAACCATCATTGATCAACGTTGGATTCTCAGCACAGCACATTGTTTTGCGTATGTTTGTTCATGGCTGTGACAATTCAATATCTACGTCCGATGTATGCAATAGCTACATAGCTTCTTAATTACGATGCTGTCGTTTTAATAAACAATATGGTTTATTTATCCGGCTATGTGTGAACACATACCATAATTGAAAAAACTTGTCGATAGGAGTTCATATGTGGAGTAAGCTTGGGATTTCGAACAGAAAATAAACGGGACGCTGCTGCAGAGCAATACAATACAGAAAGAACACTCATATATCATTTGTTTGTTAAAACTCAATTCATTTCAGTGACCTAATAAATGAATAAATGTTTGTTTAACTAAAGGTATACATCCGTGTTTACTCTTTATACAGAGACAATGAGACGCTTGGTGCCGTAACAGGCGTCATTGTGCACGTTGGATCTCAAGACTTATCTCGACAGGTGTTAAAATTCAGACCTGATCAGATAATATTCCATCCAAGCTTCAATTGTAAGTGCAGATAATATTTTGATCAAACTTTGTTTGTATAATGAAATGTTAAGATTTTTTTTAATGCTTAAAAAATTGCTTATCATGATTGCATAGGCGGATTGATTTAAAAATTATGTAGTAGATGAAGCCAACATGATTTCAAATCGGCGCACAAAAAAATAAAACAGGAAATGCAAAATTGACATACCCGTAATGGAGAACTGATTTTGGTTCAATTTTGCCTCAACTTATGAAGAATCATTCACACGATTCAAGGTTAATTAAGACGAATTTATTTGGAATAAGTTTCATGTAATCGTGTCGATTCATTTTGCGGAAATTACAGAAATATATAAAAATGAATGGCATGAAGCTTAACTTTGTGGCATGTGTTATTTTAATCATTAACTAGTTTGTCAAATGTATCAAATAATGATTGTCCTGGCCTTATAGCAACCAGTTATGATTATGACCTTGCACTCTTGCTGATGAATGATAAAATTGTCAACGAGGAAGTTCAGCAAGCCTGTTTGCCGGATGAAAGTATTCTTTACAATCTTACGGGGCTTAGATGCCACGTCTCTGGATGGGCATTTGACCAAGGTATGTTTCTCTGTGTATTACTATGCGTCAGTTAAAAAATATCGCTGTATATTTGGGAACGCCTCTTACTGATCAGCGGATATAAGTTAAACATTGTTGCATAAATATAACTTATTGTAAATATTTCAATCATTATATGTTTTTCTGTTACATTTGACAGGAATTGCGACGGTGCCATTAGGAGCTGAGGCAGCCATCATTGAAGATGAACTATGCGTAAATTTTCACAAATGTGCTGCTGAGTTAGAGCATGGTGTTAACGATTGTAAAAGGGACTCTGCTGGATCACTGGTTTGTAACATCGGAGGCCTATTCTACTTAATAGGGGCTGCTTCATTTGGAAATAAATGTGGCGAAAAAGGACATCCGGGTGTTTATACCAGGGTTACGGCGATGCTGCCTTGGATTACAACGATGCAAAGGTAAGCTTAAAATACGAGCGTTTAATGTGAATAAGTCACACGTTTACAAAAATGGGTCATAAAAAAGACCAATACTGTAATATTTATAGTAGCATGCTTTTTATTTACTTTGCAGTTATTTACTCGATAGTTCTTATCCAATTTTGATGATTTTTTTTTCTGTAAGATTAGATATTGAATATAAGCTGGTCGTTGACATATTGAATATTTCATTTCAAAGAACAGTTTCATATTCAATACCTAGTTTAAGTATCAGTAATGTCATGGTATGGGTATGATTCTTTGTGACGATGTGATTGTGTTTAAAAAACAATTGTTATCTAACCTATATTTAAACCATATTGTCCAAAAAGTACACGTAATGTCAATGGCATCTCAATGCACTCACGGCATAGCACCAATATGGTCTTAGAGAACATGTTAGTCGTTAAATAAATACCTTAGGCTAACTATCATTACTGCCTCTTAGTTAATCCAGTCTGAGAAATATTTTACGTACAACCGATAGGTCATCGAACTCTACACAATTGATTTGAACTACTTTTATTGGTATTTCTTAAACAGAGAGCTTATATTGTTTAAGGCTTTGTGCCTTAGATTTGTACCATGAAGGAAAAAGTTATTGGCATGAATATCTCGATGAACACAAAATCAAGAGAATGGTATGGTTCGTGATCGGCTAAGCGTGTGCTGAATGTTATGACGTTGCAACAATAAAATGCTCTCTACCGATCTATTTATCTTTAACAGATGTATGTCACCTGACAAGATTTGTAACCATGTGAAAGACTGCCCCGGCAATGAAGATGAAAAGGGATGTGGTAAGTTGTCATTTTATTTTTTTATAACATAATTATACAAATGCAGTCATAACCGTTTTGGTAAATTACAAATTCATATGGGCAAACAGCACTCGAAAAAGGACCAAATGTTTTTATATACAGCGACATTGATTTTTCGAGACTAATCTTAACGATCTCAACAAAAACAGATCGAAAATGGATTCACGGAAATAGATTATCACGATAAATAAAAGAAACACGATTTGACTTCTTTAAATAGCAGGTGCAAGAAATATATTTGCGAATTTGATTCAAGATTATATGGATTCACAATAATTCTAGAGTAATTAATTAACACGTTTTTATAACATTCAGATAGACTACCTCCATACGAGTTTTGCATTCAAAATATCACCGACTCAATAATTTATCAATGAATCCAGACACTCGCGATGTGCAGTACCTCCGTGTCTGCATATATGCGGTTATTTTCGCTAGTTTTCTATAACAAATAATGACATTTACTCATAAACAGAAATAAGAATACTTAAATCAGTACGATAAGTGCACAATTGTTCATATAAGAAACGATTCAATTTAGACTGATTTTCTTTGCACGACACTCGCAGTCGACGTATTGACTCTAAACCGTTTCTACCACGATATAACATCATACAAAAATAATGCATGATCACTTCGAGACCTGATTGTTTAAAGGCAGGTCCTACTTTTAAAATAAAACGTGACAATTACCGATATTCAGGGGCCAATGTCTCGACATTGATCTCATGAAATATCTTACGGGTATAGCTGCATTTAACTACAGAATATAGTGAAACACAACAATATATCTAAAGAAACAAATGTTCTCCATTAGAAAATAAGTTAAAAATTGTAATTTCGTGTGTACCATATCTATTTATATTGATTTATCTTGTCTGTGTACACAAACACATTAATGTCGCAGAATTACAATAAACAACTATTTTGAGGGTGCGTGGACTCAATTATGTTACTTAGTTTTATGTTTTCACTTTCACGAGTTTCACCTTCTTGGATTGTTCTTTATGATAAATGCAAATTTAGTTTACGCCTTAAATATTTTTAGGTTACACGGGTACTCTATGTGTTTGACGCCTTTTTAATAAACCCTTTTTGTTATCTTTTAGTTTCAGCACATTTTAGCACGAACTAGTAAAGATCAAGTTACAACTAAGACAGAGGTTACTAATGCAGAAATGTTATTCGCTGATACAACACGTTCATAATATGTTTTTTTGTTATATGTTATTTTTATTATAAAGTAATTTATGAAGTTTATTAAATAATTAAAACAACACAACACAGCTTAGTTTATTATTTATTTAATAAACTTCATAAATTACTTTATAAAAAAAAATGACCCATAACACATTTACCTGAAATATATATTTATTAAAGATATTAAAAATCATTAATATATCAAAGATGTGGAATCTTTGAAAATAAAGCATCGAATGACTATAGCAATCATTCGATGCACGAGATCGACATTGAACGTATTTGTGCACGGTTAACGGGGGAGTGATCTGAGTATTAGTCAAATTATTCACGTGCAACTGTATGGATTCGGTGAACTGATCTTATCTTTACATAGAGAAAAACGACTTAAATGACTATATCGAATAAACAACTGACTAAATTTATATTCCCACAGAATACTCGTTTATATTCCCACAGAATACTCGTGATTTACCTTTTAAATTAACTAAATATAAAGACACTGATAAAACAATAAAACAACACAACACAGTTTAGTTTAATATAAATTAAATAAACTTCATAAATTACTTTATAATAAAAATGACCTATAACATATCACCTTCCTCCGATTTTGATTTCGTCCTCGACATATGCTTCAATGAAATTGAAAACAAAACTCACGGAATAATCATTAATAAATTACGAACGAGTGTATTCATCGAAGGAGGATAATGCACATTCGGAGCGTCGAAAATGCAACTCCGACCTTATAAATAACACAGCAACTTGAGACAATAATTCATAATATGTTTATACTTATATCACACCCATAATGTACAATAGCATATTTCAAAATCAGAAAACATACTGAAATACATCTTTCAATGCTATTTAAAATACATTCAACTTATTGTCATGATTGACAGGCGATTATTGATTTTTACACAATTTAATCTTCTGTGCGCATCCACGCTGGCATTTTTGTAGCGCGCTTTGTTCTGCGCGGTAATTATCATGGCTCTTCCGGCTTCCGCTTATGTGGTGGAACATACACCGACCTCGACGTACTGCTTGATGACGACAGTACCGATTTCGAGGTATTGGACTCTGCATCCGATGTCTCATGCGTCTATGAAATTTCCGTTTCAGACGTTGAAGTGACGTCTAGTGGTTGTTGGCGGACAGGTTACAAATGGTTCCGGAAAATTGTTTTGACGATGGCTGTGTCACCCTCACGCTGGATACGGCCATTGTCGCCGGGTGGTGAAAAGTGTGCAGTCAGTCCCGGACTCGAACCCGGGACACCTCGCTTAGAGGGCGAGTGCTCTCCCGATTGAGCTAACCAGGCCGCCACACATCTTTCCACCAATCCCTTTTAAGTTCGGTACCGTGATATTCTTCCCTGCCAAGTTGGAATTCGTCCTCGAATTCGAGTCACAGGGAACAGTGAATTACTGATCCCGACGAACCCACGGGCAGGTTCTATGGAGAACTGCAAGCGTTTGCAAGCGCCACGGGCCCCAAGTTGGGCGCCATTGTCGCCGGGTGGTGCAAAGTGTGAAGCCAGTCCGGGACTCGAACCCGGGACACCTCGCTTACAGGGCGAGTGCACATCTTTCCACCAATCCCGCTTAAGTTCGGTACCGTGACATTTAGCACATACAGGTTTATAGACAAAACATGAATGTCATAGGTTACATTTATTTGATAAAGTTACCCGACCTTTGGTTACCAGAATTCTCATCTAATTGTTTGTGTTTATTCAATAGGTTAACTTAAATGAAATTAGGGGCGATCGTTTAACTTAACATTTATACAATTATGGTATGAAATGTTATGTTTTTCAAATAAACAAATTAGTTATGTCCATAAAAGTCACGCTATCATATGTGGCTTTGTTGCGACAATTTACTGTAGTTTGTATTTTAGCCTGCTTTTACACATTATCCAATTCATAAAATTAAGTACATTTAACTGTGAAACACTTAGCGAACATTATTTTGCTTTAAATTTAATAGAACATTTCACCCACTGAAAAATATAATTCATAGTCAAGCAATCCAAACTTTCACCTCGTCACCATCGTTCTCGCTTCGTTTTATCAAGGGAGAAACCACACACAACTAGATATCGGAAATATGAAAGGGTCTATTAAGATTGACATAAACTTCCGTGTTGTTATATTTGTTATAGACATATGTTATGAAGAACGGATTTCGAGGTTTGAGAAAGACAAAATTTTAATCAAAGCGCGGAGAGGTTTAAAAGATGGTCGTCGCATGAGGAGCTGTAGAAAACTATTCAAGTTAAATCGGTCAATCATTAACGAAACAAAGAATGTTACCAACGCGAAGTATGCTATGACAAACAAGCGTATCTGTATGATGTTACATTTAAACAAATACTTCAGCAATCACTGATAGCTAGTTATACCCTACATACTGCTTTGCAGTCAATCGATTCAGAGTTTTCACTTTTGACTTTCAAGTATCACCTTTAAGTTGGCAGTGTTGTTTGTTTCCGCTATATGTCTTGGCCAGTTTAACATTTGTAATAGAATCTAAAATTATGTGGGTTATTTATTGGGACGACAAATTGTATTTCTAAAGCCGGTCAAGATAATAAGTGAATGCCTGCGAATAATTGTTTTGACTCAAATGTGTATTCGTGACCTTTATAGTTTCAGAAAACCGACACGTTTTTATTTATTGAAAAACAGTCTTATTCTCCATAATGCTTTGCACAAGAAAATTTAACGAAGGGTTAGTACTTAAATAAATGTAAAATTAATAACATGGTTATTGTACTCCGCACATCCGTTAAAGTCCTATAACATAACATGAAATATCACTTGATTACTTTAATATTTTTGCGATTTGATCTTTATAATATAAAACGCTATGTAGTTGAACTCTATAAAAGCAATATACCAAAACAATAACTCCAAACAATACAGAATAGAAAGTTATAGCGCTTGCACTCTGCAGTTACTCAGTATGTTTTCTGTAAATTTATAAAGGCATGTCTATTTTAAAATTTTCAATTATAACGGCAATACAATATTGAAAGAGTTGTATTTACATTTTATTCTACACTTCTTTCTACAACGGTTTGTCAATGTAAGACGCTTATTGTGTTGCATTAAATACTGTTTGAGTTATACTTTGCAAAAGAAAATTGCAGTAATTAATAACGCAACTACTCTAAATGACCTATATCAATACAAGAAGTTTAATTTCGATCATTTTATACTTAAATATGTGTATGATTTGCAGGTAAAACAATCGTAGAGTAGCAACTCCGGAAAATCTGAAACTCCTTCGAAAACTGTTTTTTTTTATCTTGAAGTAATCTACAATTACATGAAAGTTCCTTTGAATACATTGTATGTATGTATTTATTTTGACCTTGCGGTCAAGGATAACCCATGAAAGTGCAAGCACTTATTTCCAATGGGGTCCTTCGGTTTTGCTGAAGAGACAGCAAGCAGAAGAGACAGTATTGGGATACAAGGAATCCGGGTGCGATACCCTAGCTCTTTGCGAATAGATACCTTGGTTCTTTTACGTGCTCAGTGTTTAGCCCCGATACACGCGAGAATTACCTGGGTTTCATACCAGTACATCTCTAGTTGGATGGGAAACACTTGAAGCATTTCTGAAATTTCTAGTGCCCCGGCCGGGATTTGAACCGGGGACCACACGTAAAGTTAAACTCTTGTAGATTTATGCTCAACACAAGAAACGGATTAATACAAAATTCGCAAAGGGCAATATCCCCAAAGATAATGATAACAGAGTTGTTTTCTTGTACTCTGAGCTTCAACTCAATGTCATTGATCAATTTACTAATATAATTTAACATTTTCATACTAAGGGAGTTGTGCTCGTCACGAAAAAAAAAAGATTAAACGACATTAACCTAACTTCGTTACTCTTGCACAGTGGTATGGCTCTTTTCCACTGTCCTCTTTAAACCTTCTATGATTATATAACGTATGAACTCAATCACTTAAATCGCTTCAATAGTACCAGAGGTATGTTATGCTCTAAATGATACGTCATATTGACTGACGATGTGATTACTAAAGACCTACCATTTGGGACCTTATATTCTGTTATAGTTTAACCTGAAACCACTTTGTACGACCTGGACCTAAAGGATAGCTATATGACCTTGTTCGTGACACGGATGATACAGTTCCATATGTGGTGCTTTACCAATTAACTGTCAAGTTATACAGTGGGACGAACCCTATGACGGGAAAAGAAGATTTCATCATAGTATGACTTACATTCTTACTATTGATAAAGACTAAGCTGGTGCATGAAATTTACTTAAACCTGTTTGTTTACAGTAATATTTTCAAAACTGGCTAATATGAGATTGGGCACATTAAAAAACAAATCAATGAATTTCATCAAACATAGTTGATCCTTAATTCTCATGTCACTGTTTTAGATTTGCGAATAACGGTTTTGCAATAATAAACCAGCAGTAAACATCAGCGGTTGTTCAATGGGATTTAAAGCAAATACACATATTATATTTAATAAATACACCTTAAAATTAATTATATATGTATATTAGTTACCTATATGAAAAACTTATATGTATTTTATCCACCCGCCATAGCACACGTGTGTCAATATTTATTTTTCTTGTCAATGTTCTCTCTTAATTATTTTCATTTTTCAAATAAAACATTTATTGCTTTCAATGACATTGTTTTCTGCCATATATCGGCCTCTTAAAGGGATCTTTTCACGCTTTGGTAAATTGACAAAATTGAAAAAAGTTGTTTCAGATTCGCAAATTTTCGTTTTAGTTATGATATTTGTGAGGAAACAGTAATACTGAACATTTACCATGGTCTAATAGAGCCATTATATGCATCTTTTGACGATTTTAAAACCTAAAAATTATAAAGCGTTGCAACGCGAAACGATTGAATAATTTGGAGAGTTCTGTTTTTGTCGTTAAATTTTGTGAAACTACGAAGATTGCTTATATAAGATATAAAATACAAACAGCATGTGTACTCGGCGGAATAGCTCAGTAGGCTAAAGCGTTTTTACTTCAGGACTCTGGCAGGACTCCAGGGGTCACTGGTTCGAAACCTGGTCCGGGCAATGTTCTTTTCCTTTTTTTAATTTTATTCTTGATTTTTTACTGGAGCTTTTACGATCCAATGTTTAGATTTATCGATATAAAGCATTTAATGAATAAGTTAAAAAATGCCAAAATCTGTGAAAAGGCCCCTTTAATCCTGTAGAAAAGAAAAAGAGATGAACATAAGGAAGGACTATCAACAGCTATATGTATAAAGCAATACTAGCAAGTAAACAAATATTTCTTTTCGGTTATTTGTGAGAATGCCCTTTAAAGTTTTTTAAATGTTATTATCAAAAAGAGGAATATAGGGTGAAATCAAATAACAGCTACATATCCATGTATTGGAATATATATAACATACAGACAATTTACAAATCCTATTTTATAACTTTTCAACAATTAAAATCATTGATGCAATTGACTAGTTTGACACAATTGACTTATTGCGGCCACATTGTTTTTTAAATCCATAATCCAACATTTGAGCTACACGATTGAAAAGCAGAATACATTAAGGCTTTGTGAATGCGCCCATTCACAACACAAAACTACCATCAATAGAATAAATGTAATGTAACATGTATTTCCTATACTATATATCCCTGTAAGGGTTCATTTATATGCGATTGACAAAATGTATTTCCGTAGCACAAAAAGCCAAGAAATATCCGAAATCCAAGCACTTCAATGCAAAGTTCTCGAATTTAGCGCTATCATGTATCAATGCGCGTATTGTAAACGTGCTTGTATAAACCTACCGTATTTTACATGTGTTTTTTCAAAAAGGTCTTATGAATAGACAAAAACACATTAATTCAAGCAAGCATTCACCTCTCTAGTTTTGTGTTTGTTTTATGCTTGATGTTTTATTTATGTACGAACCCGGTACCCCGCTTTGTTTATATGTACCTAACGCTAGAAAGAAAGGTACCCTCTGATTGGTCAGTACGCCTTGAACAAGGCTTGTAGTTTGTTTTATTATTATCTATTTCAGTCATCACGCTCAGTATGCACATATGAAGAGGGTCTATTAGCTGATAAAAGTAACTGCATATATATTTATAATAAAAGTGCTAATACAAGACGTATAAAAAGAGTAATGAAAACAAATTAGTAAAATTAACAAAGTTGTGATTTTTTTCTGTAAATTACAGACACTGTGTAATGCTCTTAAATAAGTAAGAGAATTAAGTTTGAAATCAGAATATGTTGTTTTGATGTTACAGCGTTGCATGTGAGACATAGAGATTAATGCAGTAAATAAAGCGCAATTTCAATAGGATTTGTAAGGAAAACATATAGTTGTTCAAAAATCATCATTATATCTAGACATATTGCTCCGTATGTGCGGCTATATTGTTGCTGGAGTCGTTTTATCTGAAGTGCAAGCTTGAGTTAAAGTATGGAGTAAAAAGCCATCTCGTACACTGCTTGCTGAAAATAGGCACGGTAGAACAAGTTCATTATTGATAATTAATTTAGATCTTTTTCCAGATAGCTAAGACGTTCAACGCAGTTGTACAAATTGATTTGATTATTTAAAATATATTTTGCCATTAAATACTAACAATATATTGTGAAATGCATTTTCAAGTAAATACTTGACATGGAGTAGTCAAATATAACATGTTGATCTTCAACAAGTGGATACTTAATTTATAAGGCAAAAAAAAGCCCAATTTGTACTTTGATTCAAGATATAAATGACTGAAGAATAACACATTAAAAGCAATGTCAGAATGTACTAAGAGTCTTTAATAAACAATTTTCAGAGAAATGCATTTGATGTTTGCTAATTATAATAATGTTTTTGTAAATAGATGTGTTGTTGGATATTTAAATGACAGGGTATATAAACTGGTACTCCAGCTTAAGACCCTATTAGTGTGGAACGTTAGCAATTATTTGAGTATTAAAAAAACAATCGTCTCTCCTAAGCAGGCATATGCGAAAACATATACCCTTGTATATGTATTGGGAATAGGACAATTTTACCATAACAATAACCACAACAATAACAACATTGGGATTTGGGTTTTATACTGATGTGTAGTGTCAAGTTACATAGAAACCTTGTTTGGGATTACATAACTACTAAAATTATAATTGAGCGTGGTTTATGGCGTTTTCCTGTTTGTTTGTTTGTTGTTTTGAAGTATCTTTTAGTTTCGAGGTATGAACTTAACAATTGTGTTTAAATAAAACAAGTACACACTCTGTCTTAAAATGTGACCTTGGTATTTACCATGAATCATAAAAGTCGTTTACGATATATATTAAATATGTTCATTATTGGAAAAATTATTTAAATAATAAATGATTTTTTAATGTAGAATTATATTTAAACATCATATTAAATCCACTGTCATGTAAAAATTACACAGAAGAAACACAAATTTATCAACTTTAACCTTAAATTTGATATGGACTGATCATTAATGAGCATTCCATTTCTATGCGACATTATAGTCTGGACTATGGAACGCAAATCTGAAGTTATATCACAATACCTTCTTCAAAGCACGTCAAAGTTACAATGTGCCTCTTTCGACTTGATATGGTAACCTGACCCATGACTTGGAAGCATTGTTGACACATCTTTTTGTTAAGTGAATAATAATACGAATTTGCATTTTAATCTTCCCATGAATGTAAAAGTAACGGAGTATATGAAAAATACGAACATAAAAGTAAAGTTTTTTGTTTCTTGAAGATAATTATCAGTTATTGAATTTAAAATTGGCTCAAGAAAACAGTATCATCTGCTATGGGGTCAATCATAAATATTATTGTTTTGCCCTATACACATTCACAATTTGTAGAACAAACAGTTAGAGAGACGGCGGCATCAATATTTGTATGGGCCTGCTACTTATCCGACCGATGGATAACCTAATTCCTTTCTAATCCGCGATGAAATAATAATGAATAAACTGCCTGTTTTGTGTTTTTGACTGATGTAAACTTAAATTTAATTAGCCATTATATACGTCCGTGATAACGACACAGTTATGCTCTAAAATAATATTTAACTAGCAAAATAATAATGTCAATCCTAGCTTTGTTGTCAAAAGTCGCAAGTTTATTTATGTTGAATTATAACTAAAGAATGGACAAAACTCAAAGTAAACAATCAAGTCGATACATTTATGACACGTTTAATGACACAAAATCATTTTTTTTATTTATTTAAGCATTTCTAACCACTGAACATCATTATGCCTGTATAGGCAATCCCAGTTTTCACATCGTCAGCCTCGTTCTTGAGTAGTTGTATGAAGGGAGTCAATTTTAACAGTATCGATAATGTAAATCGGTCGTATCAAGTTATATAACTAAACCATTTGCGTTTCTCAGAGTAACCTGTTTCAGGTTTTTATTTTTCAAAATTTTAATTAGGACAAACCAGAAATGAATACATGTAAAATTATTCTCCTGAGCAAGAGTAAGAGCTATTGATGAACCATTCTTATAAAGATATAACGATGATGATCTGAAATATTAACTATACTATGCTCTATTCTTTTTGTAAAAAGAAGGGATTTAGTTGACACGGGCGTTTTAATTATCTTTTATAATTGTTTAATTTGAATTTTAATGCTATTATTTAAATTTGATTTACACTATGTTTTATGAATACTGCTTGACCAAGTGTGAGGTTGATAGCCCTAAAACCGGTTTAAACACCCAGTACTTTGCATTGAACGTTCCAAGGCGGTGACCCTAACTTTATTCTAATATGTGTGTTATGTTGCTCTAATATGTGTGTTATGTTGATTCGTATTGTGCCGTTCTGTTTTAGCAATTGGTTACTTGCATTAAATCAAGGACCACAAACTTATGTATATAGGAATAGGAATACAATACTGCTGGGGCAGCTGTAGTTTCTCTTTGTTAGATTTTAGTCATCTTATTGTCTTTAATACATTGAAAGTGGCCAAGTGCGTACACACAACGAATCGGTACGAAGATACAACACTTAACTTAAAAACATTATTAAAGCTACATTATCGCCCTCGACGCTCCGAACATCTAAGATTTGATCATTAAAAAGACAATGTAAAACTATTATTAACCTTAAAGATTTGCCGATCAAACAACAATATGAAAGACTGAATTCAGTCGGTTGCAAATTAATAACTCAATGATTTAATATTCAGCATATCATAAGAAGTAAAATATTGAAAAGGAACGACGAAATAACTATACGGTATATACTGCTAACGTTTTGAATTCATGTTTTAGTAAAAGAGGCAAGAGTACAGTTGGTTAATGGTCCTAATAAAAGATCTGGACGTGTAGAAATTATTATCGGTACTGAACGAGGTACTGTGTGTGACGATAATTGGGACGACAACGACGCCAAAGTCATCTGCAAAATGCTCGGATATGAGTGAGTTTAATGTATATAATTCAGCAGATTGTTGGCTGGATATGTGTAATTCCTTCTAACTGAAAATGATCAGTAACGTACAATTATATAAACATTGGATGTTTAGTACTTCGATAATGATACAATTATAATAATGCATACCCTTTTTGCAGTGGTGGGAAAGCGCTGAATGAATCCCACTTTGGTCAAGGCAGTTCGAGTATACTTCTGGATGAGGTACATTGTGACGGAACCGAATCATCCATCATGGCATGTCGCCATTCGGGTATTGGGTTTCATAACTGTGGGCACCATGAAGATGCATCAGTTGTATGCAGCACAAAATGTGGTAAGTAGCTGTCAAGCGATTGCCACGATGAATCGTTGTAAAATGTTATTCAAGTTCATATGTAATGAAGATGCTGGCGTTTTATGCAGCTAGAATGAGGCAATTATGAAATGTTGTCAGTCATCACCTCGCTAAACCAATTTACTGGTTATACATTTCCAGCTAGCATATCAATGCAATAAGCAATGGTTTGTTAAAGACAATCGGCGTTAAGGTGTTGATTGTAGCTCATAAATATTATGCAATGGACCATTATTGTCGATATTGTGACTACTCGGGCCTAGAATGTTTAATCCATACTAAGGTAAAATCAATTTCTTTCGTATTGTACACGTTTTGGACTGGATAAAACACTATAATAAGATACTCTTTATCAGTAGTATTATCTGTAGTGTGAAGAAACGTTACATGAAACCATGTTTGCAAAAGTAAAACATTAATATCCAAAAAAAACAATTAGATAGTATTAACGTAAATGATGCAAATATTATAACTAAATTATAAATTCAAAATGCATTCGCATTCTCGTTAACAGTATCCTCCTGATGCTAAATTACCATCATTAGTAGACACTTAGGAGAGTGTTATACTTGGGCGCACATTTTATTTACTGGAATATATATAAATATTGTTATGTTTTTTTTTGTCTAGTTAAACAAACAAGACAACATGGCACAATTCCACTGCAAATAATTTTTTAAGCTGCACCATTACCGCAGGAAATCTGGCTCGATAGAAGAATAAAGATAAACAACGTTTTGTTCGTCTAAAACATAAATTAATATTGGTGTTTTAGGTCGTCGACCTCTGGAACATTATTCAAGAAAGAAACGTATAGCTGGAGGGGAAAATGCAGAAAAGGGCTTCTATCCATGGCATGCTGGAGTTCGCATGGAGATCATCAGCAGGAGATCATCGCATTTGTGTGGAGGAATAATTTTGAACGACCGTTGGATCCTTAGCGCAGCAAACTGTTTTCGGTATGTTTGCATTAGCATTGATACATATGTTATTGTTACGTTGAAGATCGTTTTGCATAAATGTGACATCATGGTAGTGTTCTTTCCACATTGCCAGAACAGCTAAATGTCTTAATTTAAAATGTCATAAAAAATATGAAAACGTTATTTGTGTTAACATGTTCATCAATAAAATTTCATTTAAGAATATATTAATATTAACAAACAAAAACATTTAAGGAACATACGCAAAGATGACATTATGGTTTATACCGGTGACCACGACCTTTTGGAAAAGGATACCTTTGAAGAACAGTTTGAGTTGGAGCACCTTATTAAACATCCTAATTATAACGGTGAGTATGGTGTTTCGTAGTGACACGAATTGCGCAGTTAAATTCTTGCTATATTTGTATGTTATTATGCATAATGTTATATCAAAATATGAAATGGCTGGTAATTATAAACATTTTTCGGAATCGTTTGAATGGCGCGTTTAAAGATTAAGTGTTGCAAGCCATATGCGTATGTCCGCTTAAACATAAATATGATTGAATTGAATATTTCATTGACATTAATCTTTAAAAGGTCTTTTTTTTCGCCACCGCATCAATACACCGTATCGAAATTAGCATGGCGAGTTGTAACTTATTCAGTAATATTTATATAATATGTAACCTACATTTGATCATTAAGGTGTGCAATTGTCTGGTTTGTTTCGATGTAACTAGTTTTTTTTTACCATATTTAGATTCTTCTTATGATTTTGACATTGCCCTGATGAAGGTGAAACTAAACAATGGGTATGGCATACAGTTTAATGATGAAGTACAGCCAGCGTGTCTGCCGGATGCTAGCATGTATTACGAGACTGGGCTCACATGCCACATCTCTGGATGGGGTACGTCCATTCAAGATTACAAAGGTACATCTACGATGAAATATAGTTGTCTAGTGATCGTATAGGAATGAGACTAATGCGTTAATAGATTCTTGATATCTTTACTTAAAGTATATACTGTAAACGTATAGAAATTCGTCGGTATGAAATTTCGTGGTTTAATGAAAAACAACTAATTCGTTGACACGTAATTTCGTGGATTTCAAATAAAAAAACAACTAATTTGTTGATACGTAATTTTGTGGATATCAAATTTTCGGGGAAGACTGACGGTCATAATAATAAAACTTTTATTAAAACAAGCAGAGTAATAACGAAGCAGAATATGCTAATCTGTGTTGACAGCAATACTTGAGGTTAATGTGCACTGAAGCATGAAAGTGTTGCCGATAATTGTCGATAAGAGCGATAAAGCGGCGGACTTGTGGGTCCCTGCTCGCTAATTGCCATTAATGTTGTTTTGACAATATTTGCAATTCTCAGCGCAATCGGTCCCATAATAGTAACAATTGAGTAATACTAGTACATGGTTCATCTCCCGTTACATGACTACTTGAAGACATACATTTTGGTATTCCTTTGCACAAGCCTTATTTGTTCACTATGTCGAATCATTTATACTGTCTTTTTATGATACTACCTGTCCAAAAAGCTTTTATATGGAAATGGCGTGCTATCTCACTAATCACAAGTCTGCATTGATATGTTACATGTACGTGAATATCGTTTGCACGATTCTCTAGAGTCATACCTAACCGTCTCCATTTGCAAACGCATGCCATTCACGTACACTTGTTGTTATCTCCTGTTTCAGGTGTATGCGAGGACAAAATCAGAAATTGTGCTGCTTATAAAGAGTCCATTTGCCCAGAACCGTACTGTGCAAAGACTTGCGGGCTATGTTCAGGTAAGAATGTGTGCGGTCCGTTTCGGGGTTTTACATAGACATTAAAAGAGACTTTTTCGTGTAAAAGGGCCACACATGGGGTCAATTTTAAAATTATCTGAATTTGACCAAACACATGGCAAAGAATAACGGATACTACTCTGCATACTGTAAACGTATAGAAATTCGTCGATATGAAATTTCGTGGTTTAATAAAAAAAAAAACTAATTCGTTGACACGTAATTTCTTGGATTTCAAATAAAAAATAACTAATTCATTGATACGTTGTGTCATGGATTTCAAATTTTCGGGGAAGACTGACTGTCATAATAATTAAACTTTTATTTAAACAACCAGAGTAATAACGAAGCATAATCTGCTTATCTGTGTTGACAGTAAGACTTGAGGTTAATGTGCACTGAAGCATGAAAGTGTTGCCGATAATTGTCTATAAGAGCGATAAAGCGGCGCACTTGTGGGTCCCCGCTCGCTAATTGCCACCAATGTTGTTTTGACAATATTTGCAATTCTCAGCGTAATAGGTCCCCTAGTAGTAACATTTGAGAAATAAGGTCCCCAAAATACACATGTGATAACCGTTATGTCTCTTTTAACTTTAGTTGGCACGAATTGACATATGTGATCAATCTGCAAACTTAATTTGATGACGTCACGTAAAAGAGAACAATCGTTGATGTACAGTTTAAATACCGTGCTTGATTTAAAAAGTATTATTACCATTTTCAATTCGGAAATATTTTAAATAGTCAAGATATAGTGTAATGTGATCTACTGGAGTGAAGTACTTATTACAAAAAGCAAATATCTCGGATAACCGACAACAAAAGAAATTTCGGAAATGACATTCGGAAATGACCGATTTCGGATTAAAAATGTATAAATAATCGTTGGTACTTGAATTCGTGGTTTAGCTCACCAACGAAATCCACGAAAATTCGTACCACACGAAATTTAATGGTTTTACAGTATCAATGACAACTAACGACAACATAATGATAACGTTGGGCTCATGAGACGTTTGCGTAAATATTAATGTTTCTTACAATATAATTTAGAATTATGAAGGTACGCGGTTCATTAAGATTTTGATGGTTTTGTTGAGTAAATGTCTGCCTTAAAATTCTTTAATGCAAACAGCAATACAAAACTGCAACAAAAATGCATATAACGCATCATGAATTAAAAACATTAGATTGATATTTTATTATATTGAGATACCTTTCTGAATGATTTTCTAAACGTATGATCAGATTTTATATGATTAGTTTATTAAGTGATTTAGATATTTAATAAACATACCCATATCCAACTAATGGGCATCGCAAAAACATTATAAGGCATATATTAATCAAGGTATCGCGAAATATATTTATTTTTTCATTTCATCCATATACAAAACAAAAGCCCCCGCCGTTTGTGGCATGCTGTCAACGGAATGAGAATATTTTTTGCCGGCACAAAAAACCTCTAAATATCTATCTAATGTACATTTACATTGTTTTATGTATCGGTAATAGTATACTATACTTGATGACTTGCCTTCGTACACCACAGGACACACAATATGTCTATTAACAAAAAGCATTTTACTGATAAAAACGCAGAATATTATTTTTTATTTTCTTATCTTTTAAGTGTTCTGTGAACATTTGTAACGCCATTGTTTACTTTTGTGTAATCGTCTCCATTGTTATAAAAAATGGATGTGAAGTCACGTATCTATTGACATAACAATAAACCCTGAATGTGCGTCCATCTTTGAAACACATGCATAATTATTGTGTCGTTTGATTGTTGTTGTTGTTTCTTTTGTTTAGTTTTGTTCACGCCTGCATTGACCCAATAAATGTTCTGATAGTCTTATTATTCATATACACGTGCAATTATTTATTTGGATTTTTTTTTTCTATTTTCAACGCCATTTATATGTAGCAAATATATAATGGTTAATATACAATAACGAGTTAGGAGCATTTAATCAAGCCAGAAATAAAAGAAAAAACTATTGAGGCATGCGTTGTATAGCAAATGTTTAGAATAATATTACAAATATAATATAAATTAAATAAATATATTCTTATATACATATAAATATACGTTATAAATTTCAAAAATTCGATGCGCAGGTCAGACTGTGCTTAGCGCAGCAGAAGGTCGTTTAATTGATGATGATGACTGCAAAAGAACACACGGTACAGGGATAACTCCGAACATGGTGTGTGCCGGTTATATGGAAGGAGGCATCGATGCATGTGCTGGAGACTCAGGCGGACCTCTGGTGTGCAGCGTTGAGGGTCTTTACTACGTGATGGGCGTAATATCATGGGGATCAGAATGTGCTTTACCAGGATACCCAACTGTCTATGCAAAGGTGGCGGCTTTTCAGTCCTGGATTGAGACCACGATTGCGTCGTATCCATAAATAAAAAACGTCTTCTGCAAAGTGGCTGTACAGCATTAGTTCTATTTGAAGACAGAATGTTCATATTGTAACAAATATGAATTAGGTGATTGCAGAAGCTTATTTCAGTGTTTTCTTAATTGTGTCCATTGCCGAAAGTACTCGTAGTACAGATATATGTTCATATGTTCCAGATAGGAAGCCATTGGCTTATTTTCTTGTGGCATACACATTATTCTTTACATGTTTGTAAATGTAAGGGCTATTAAAACATTTATTATCATCCTCACGCTTTTTAAAGCGTGGGGATATTGCGGTTATCTCCGCCGTCCGTCCGTCCGTCCTGGCCACTTTCTTCTCCTACACTATTACGACTAGAACCTTGAAACTTACACACATGGTAGCTATGAGCATATATGCGACCCTGCACTATTTGCAATTTTGATCTGACCCCTGGGTCAAAAGTTATGGGGGTTGCGGTGGGGCCGGTTCAGAGATTTTCACTCATTTTCCTAACAACATGCGGCGAACTTTCTACCCAGGAGTTAGATCAAAATTCCAAATAGTGTACCGTCGCACCTATGAAGGCGCACCGCCCACATAGACCACGCCCACCCACAATTTTTTGTTAACATAACTTCTTCATTTATTCACCAAACATGCGGCGTGGGGATACGCGTCGGCCGCGGCCGCACCCTTTCTAGTTTTAATCTAGTTTGATGCTCTTTTTTAATAAGAAACAAATCTTATGAATCGCCATCGCATGTGACATGTTTGAACGAAGGGCGTAAATTCCTTTATGCTATATGTGTATGTTCCCACCCGAATTCAACGAGAATAAAACCCATACAATTAATTATCTAGAAAATAATGTAATCATGATACTCGCCTATATTCATATTCACACAGAACTAAACTATCATCGACTAATTCTAATTAACAATGAATTCATAATATATATTACAATATGCATTATGGGCGTCCGAAATGATTCAGAATATATCAAATATGTTAAAAGTACAATTAATTATAGAACGTTCAATTTGGTAAGACATGTTACCAACAAAGAATACAGATACAGATAAACGGATACAACTTTTCCATATACGAACAATCCTCATTGATATGTATTCCCATGCAAAAAAAATAGTTTTGTAAGACATCCCGGTTGTTGTCATCCCAAACACATTTCATTATGATATTGTAAAATACATCGCCTCGCAAATGTGTCAGGTCGTCAAGAATATTTTAGAGGAAAGGGAAAGTTTTACAGTTGCTGCAGTCCCGAAAAGGCAACAGTGCAACATGTAAACTATTGGTATTCTAAGAATATTTAAGTTGTGTTTTTTCTTCATATGGTTTGTACGTTCGAACGCAACTTACCTACGTACATGTATGTGAACCCTATTTTATGAATCATATAGCGGAGATAACTACTTAAACCGTTCACTGGTGTTTGTTTATGTAACAATTTATGCATAAACATACAGCATTCGCCTATACGGCAAAGGTTTCAATGAATTGTAATGATGATAATGAGCATTACAAAATGTATCAACATTATTCACCTAAACATTATTTATCATATTTTAAACATGCACAATGAACAGTATAAAATTAGATTTATTTGGCTCTATATTATATTAAATCTTTATTTAAGCTCTATGCGATTTCTCTCAAATCCAAACACAAATCCAAATTAGACGAATCTATTTTGAAATTATGTTTAACAGAATAACTCCGGAAAAAGAAGAACAAATACTTTTCACCACACTACCGTGATGGAGGAACAAACACAGAAGGTCAGCGTCTATTAAAGAAATACTTTGAATCAGTCGACTCAGAGTTGTACCATCAGTTATTAGCTTCCAGCAAAACGCCACATTTAAAGTGACTGATATAAAGCAATCGAATCCTGCAAACAGCTCTTACAGAACTTGACTCTAACAACGCACAGATGAAATAGCCCAGATGAAATATTAAAATTGTAAATCAAAGCGTTACACTATTACATAGCATCCATCATGTAATATTCAAAATATAAACAGGCCTATGTAAAAAGTTTAGCGCTCGAACAATATGCTGATATACATAATAATAATAACACAATTTAGCGCTTCGTTGAATCCTTCTACGTTATTAAGATGAGAGGCACCGCTTAATGGTTTTCCAATGTTGTTGGGCTTTCGATATTCCATAAGGCCACAACTAACTGATAACATTTCCGTCCGATTGCAGCATCTAAAAAGCAATACAATATTCAATTCAATTTTATCGTAATTTGTGTTACTGTAATAATGTTACAGTTATATCACATCTTACAACCTTTGGACAATCTTGATAACACCAGTCCATTTAGCACACGGAAATCAACAACTGGCTACTCGAGCCAAGAATGATAAGAATTGATTGGGACAATATTGACCACATCTGACCATTTCAAACAATACTGACCGCAATTGACAATTATGGACACTACTGACCACAACTGACCATTCCGGACAATACTAACTAAAAACTGACCATTCTGGCGATATTCGGCCCAAAGAACCGCGTCGGGTAATCTAGATCTAACCTTAAAGATTTAGTCATTTTACTTCAACTTTTAATGTTTAAAATGACTTAAAAAGGTGTGCGTCATTTGTCGTTAATGTTGCGACATATATCGGCAGTTGAAATTTTTGCGACATTTAATGTTAAAGTTGCGACAAATATCGTGAGTAGGATGTGCGACATTTATCGTTCCTTACGACATGTATCGTCAACGTTGCGACGAATCTCGTAGCCTGCCATATATAACGGCGATGCAACATTTAATGGCGCAATAAAGTGTCTATGCAAAGGTGGCGGCTTTTCAGTCCTAGATTGCAACCACGATATCGTCGTATCCATAAAGAAAATACTTCTTCTGCAAAGTGGTTGTACATCATAAGTACTATTGGACAACAGCATATTCATATTGTAACAAATATGAATTAATTGATTGCAGCATCTTTTACAGTGTTTTCTTAATTGTGTTCATTGCCGAAAGTACTCGTTGTTTAGATATATGTTTATATGTACCCAGATATAAAGCCGCTGTGCTATTTCTGTGGAAATAAAACAAACTAATTGTTCTCTACAAGTTTGTGTATGTAAGGGCGATACATTTTTTTTTAAACTGTTGTGCAGCCTTTTTATTTATAAGAAACATCTCTTATAAATAGGAAACACATTTCATATTGCCTCTTTGAACGTAAGGCGTGAATTCGTTTCTTTTAGTATGTGTACATGTTCTCACCTAAAATCAACGATAATATAATCCATACAGTTAAAGAAATAAAAAATGACATTAATATGATTCTCGCTCATATTCACATTAACAAAAAAAGGTTTTGGTTGACTAAATTATAATTAACGACGCATACAGAACAAATAATATAGTATGCACTATAAACGTCAGAAAATATTTAGAACAAATCACGTATGTTAAAAGTACAATAACATATAGAACTTTCAATTTGGTAAGACATATAACAAACAAAGAATACGCATACAAATAAACGGATTCGACATTACTTTATAAATGCAACCTTTAACGACATTTTGTCTCTTGAAAAATCGTTCGGTCGAACATTCCCAGTTGTTGTCGTGCCAACACGTTTCATTATGATGTAAGAGATATCGCCTCGAAAATGTGTTAGGGTCGTCAACAATATTGTCGGGGAAAGGGAAAGCTTTACAATCGCTGAAGTTCCGAATAGTATTACCTGTAAAATATTGGAATGCTAAGTATATTTAAGTTGTATTTTTTCTTCATTTGTATTGTACTGCTTAAAGCTTTCACTGTTGGCTACACGTAATATGTTTCAATGCATTTTAATGATGATAAGCAGAATTAAAATATGTATCAACATTATTGCCCATAACAAGAATCGTGAGGAGCTTTATTTGTTATGACATGGTGAAGTTGCGAACCAATTAACCGCAACCTAGTTGGACACGGCAGATTTTCCATACGAGCGGAAGCCAATGCAATGGAGATGGCACTAAGAACAATGCACAGTACATAATCCGACATGAGTATCACAATATTAAAACATAAGTATTGATGCAAAGCATCAAAGGGCGTCGGGAATTTCAGTGTAAAAGGCACTCAATGAAGTTACATGGAACGATTTTTTTCTACTGTAAATATTAATACATTGGCCGATTATTTTAAACAAAATAGAAAAAGATACTGGTATAACCATTATCGATAATGTTGTGTTATAGCCCTCAAATAACCATTATTTATGATGTTGTGTTATAACCCCCAAATAACTATTATCTATGATTTTGTGTTTTAACCTCCAAATATTGCATAGTTCATTTTCCTTTTTTTACTGGCATCCGTGTTCAGTTTTCATTAATGGAACAGAACTGTGCAGGTTTAAAAAAAATATGTTTCATCTTGTAAGCGTAATTTCATATTTTTCTCAACTTAAAGGGGAGATGATTCTGAACGTATTCTTACGTTGCTCATTTACGATAGGGGTTGAGTACTCATTGATATGAAAACACTGTAAAAGTTAAAAAAAAAATGAATAAAAACTGTAAATTGCATAAAGAAGCTGCATTTCACAATATTTTGAAATTCAGTAAAAGATCATAATAGATTTATTGCTCCGATATTCATCATTTTCAATAGGGTTCGAGTAATACTGATATAAAAACACTTAACAAGTTTGGAAAGATTCAGACAAAAGTTGTGAAATCTTTTAAACAAGTGGAAATTGTTTATTTTGTCAAATTCAATAGAAAAAAAATCTGGACTTATTGTCCCGATGTTTCTCATTTTTAATGAGGTAAAAATGCTCATTGATATGAAGAATCTGATGAAAAATGTTGACATAACACCTAACCAAGCAGTTTTTACTTTTATTTTTAAATTCAAAGAGACATAATTCTGGACTTATGGTCCGATATTGCTCATATAGAGAGTTTGGGTTGGGTCCTCATTGATAAAAAAACCCTGTGCAAGTTTGGGAACAATCGGATGAAAATTTTGAACTTCGAACAACGATTTCAAATTTTTATCAAATTCTAAGGAAGATAACTATGGACGTAATGGTCGAATAATTCATAAGGGCCCATACCACCTGGATAGTAATACGTGTCGCGCTTCGCGCTCTATATGTGGTTCTTAAAAAAAATCCGAGGAGTGCTTGATTCTAGGGAAACGGGTTGCTGGGACACAGCTCCTCCTTGATAAGCGGCTGCTTCCTTTATCGCAACTAATTGTTACAATCAATAATACGTGTCACGCTTCGCGTTCTATATGTGGTAAGGATAGTACTTAGGGTCTATGATAGACAATCATAAAAATAAATGGATAATAGATGTGGTGTTTGCATTTATGTTTTAATATAAAAACACGTGTATTTTTATAAGATATTTAAGTGATGTAAGAAATTCTAATTAACATTGTTAACACGCGGAGTCCATTAATTTTAATAAAAATGTCCGATTGTAGTAAAATGGATTTTAAAATGTCTGCATAAAATAAAGCTGTATTATATTTATAAACCTGACTGAAAAACATTGTCAGCCGCCGAACTGTTCCGTTAGTGCCGGAACCCGGGATTGAACCGGGGGCCTTTAGATGATTGTTGCTTAAACAACTTCAGCCTAACGCTCTCCCAACTGAGCTTTTCCGGCTGAAATCAAGATACTATGCAAGATATTCTTAAAACAAAAATATATACATTGATCCGTAAAATAACTTCTCCTCCCATAAGCGAAAAAAAATTGCATTACATACTAGTCTCCGCTCTCCAGAGCGACACCAATAACCACAAGATCGTTTTGGGTAAAGCATTCAATTTTGTATGACTCCTCAACTTAAAAATAGTCACATATGTGAAACATCCTTTTTCAATACCAGTTTTTTAGTCAAAAACATGCTACTACTCCCTGACACGATGTGTTTCATACCCTGATCTAAACGGTTGTATTACGAAATGTGACAATTAAACATAACATTATTGAGTACTCGGTAAAAATCATTTACATTAACTTTGTAAAATAATAAAAAGCATTGCAAACGTCATTTTATAAATAAAGATCGATGCTCAATTATTTTTACCATATACTTCGTCTGCACAAAATTCGAAAGAATTTCAATTTTAATGAGCAGATTCAATATATACTAACGTTTATATGCATGCACAGAACTTGTGATAAATATAGCCTATTGTAAAAATTGTGTTGATGATAATGATAGAGAAACTTACAATTTACTCGGCCGATTAAGAAAGCATTATCTGGATCATCTTGTATGCCAGCACATATGTGACGTGGGCATGTATATTTTTTTAATTTACAATAGTACATAGTTCTTACGATTTTTTAAGTCGTGGGATCAAGAGCTAAACGAGATAAGTAACTCGTCGAAAAGACATAGCAAATCACCGGAATGAAACATGTAGGTCGTTGTAAAATGTATATATTCGTTTGTATGACACGAATGATACAAGGAAAACTATCATAACACCGTATGTTATTATAGGACAGATTCATGCATTTAAATTCTTTTAAAACAATGTGTTTCGTGTTCGGTTGATTATGTGGTTTCCACGAATAGATAATCTTCATCAAAATTGTAGGGTATATCAATCCCACGACTTAATGAGTCGTTCTCATAAATCAGCTTAGTCGCTAGCACTCCTAAGGTACTCGTTACCACGAATTATTAAGTCGCTCCCACAAATTAGTTATATCGGTCTCGCAACTAAATATGTAGAATTTCTTAAATTTCATGTATTGAAGCGTTAAAATAAATATATCTATAATAGGATAGGCAATGATTTGTTAGGTTTGGTTTAATATCTCTAAGAAATAAGGTTTACAAAATGTACGCCACCTCGTAAGTGCCATTTAAAGGTTGAACACAAGCAATTCCAAATTAAATTGTTCGATCCAACACCCGACAGTTCTAGACTAAGTTTTTGTTCAATAAGAATTTGATTAATCCTTATACAAATAGACGTGGTTGTATTGTCTGTTTTTTATAGTTAGTGTGTCTTTAAAACATGCCATTCAAAGAACATCCGTTCGATCAAAGACCTCAAAAGTGGTTGACATTGTCCTTTTGTATCTATTACAAAGACTCAAGTTTCAATCATTCAAGGCTGTTTTGGCAGAACTCCTTTGTGAGGATTACCTGTTTGCCAAAAACGTACTCTGCTCAATAAACACCTGTAAAAACACACGCATGCAATAACATGGCAGTGCAAATCCTGTAAGCATAATACGTTAAAACGTTGTAAATTAACAATAGGTAAATGTGTATTTGCACCACCTCTTGTTCTTAGCGTCAGCTCCGTAGCATAGGTTCGTCTTTTAGAAAAATGCAAAAATATCCGTTGATTGAAAAAGACCCCATGTTGTTGAGGCTATAAGTTCTTTATTTTGAAAGCAACTGTAAGATATCCCTTCGTAGATAAAAAGATGATTGCGATTTAATGTTATCTGCTTTTACACGATTAGTGAATCTTCTTATTAACGCACTACATGGCCCGATTTTCAAAGATGGCGCAAAAAGGTTAATTAAACATCTAAACTCTACTCATCTAATTTATTTCTAAACATTAAAAGCACACATTTTCCTTTAAGAAACAACGTCACATAAATAACTTGATCCAAACAACAGCGTCTGTAAGCTTAAATTGTTAAAAAGTTTTAAGCAGCCATGTCGTTTACTAGCGGTGAATGGCCTCGTCAAAAACTTCCTGTCCTGTGTGGTATGGTACCCGATAAATTCGAAAAATAAGAATGCTTTTGTATTTTTTTTCGTCAAAAACGGCAAAAACTAATCTATAAACGCACAACAAATGTTTCATGACCGTTGGGTAAAATTGAATTTATTTATATTTACAGATTTTTATACGGGCTTTTCTCTACATTGAATATTATGAAATGTATCCGTTTTAGTAAGCCCATTATCATCTAATCGGCAAAAATGACACTGTTTATTTCAAAACAAGTATGTTTTTATTGAACAATTTAAGTGGCATCATACAAAAAGGTGTGCTATTTATCTATTGTGACAGATTTTAATCCGTTTTTATATGATACTTTTGTCATATGTTTACATTAATAATTATATCATGATGATATGAAATTTTTATGCTAATTACATACGCTTTAATGCACTTATAAGTATACAAAAATCCACATACATGAACATTACAAGTTAAAAAGGCTAGTGTATCTAGATATATCAACATGCACAAAAGGCATTTTTTCTTTAGATTCGCCTTTTACCCAACCCACGTGTTTGTCTTATATATCACATTTATTGATCATATTCACATCAAATATAATATCTCATTATTCCTAGTCTCGTTGTTGTGTATAAATGTAGTTTTCATGATGATAACATCTAAACTGCGTATCAGGTACACATTTGTTTTCGTTATTTTTCACGTATTTAATAATTAATACATTTAATGCATTATATTTCAAAAACTTTTCTGTTTTTAAAAAATATTTTTTTTAATTGATTTAATTCAAAAAGCTTACCAAAATTTTGAAAATTGTATGTTGTTAATGTCATTTGTGAAATTACGGCCATATGGCGGCCATCATGGATTTAGACCATATGGAAACACACATTTTCGTGGTAACAACATATGTTTGATCCTAGACAATTTAAAAACTCATCAGCACATTTAAATTAAACCTCCATGTCATGCACCGTTCCCGTTCACCGTTTTTACTAGTGCTCAATGAGTGAGATAAACATGCCCTTTGTTGATAGACGATCTTTTTGTTCTTTATTTTTACTATTATTTGGAAGAAACATGTATTTTATGATTTAAACCGATGTAAATGCAACTGAGAGTATAAAAAAAGATTCACATACATAGACAAAACAAGCTATATTGGGCTAGTATATCTCAAAATATTTCAACATGCACATTTGTTATTAACACCACCCATTTGTCTTGTCTTATATATTACAATAATGGATAACACAGTTATTTTTTGTACTGATTGTTCGTGTATAATATCATTTTTACATTAATTGAATGTATTATATTTCACCAAAAATTTATTTTTCATAAGAATATTATGTTAACAATTTGTTAAATTAAAAGCTGACCAATATCGTGAAAAGTATATGTGTATTTGTCATTGTGCATAAAAAGTGTTTTTTCTATGTTTTTTTTGCGGACATTTTTGTATTTGAACGCCATGGACACAAAATGTTTTTCGGAACACAAATTTTCTTTTAGTCAAGACAATGTCGAACATAATCAGCATTTATAAAAAATCCAATCAAGCATCGTAGGCACCCGTTTGTATTATACTACTAGTTCAGAACTACTATTTCTGCTCTGCTTTTCTTTTGTGATCTGTCCAATCAAGCAACAAACAGTCCTTCGCTAAACTGCCTTGTCGAGGTTTTACCCTGCAATACATGTCTGCCTTGCCATGCCCTGTGATATTCTACTAGCCATGAAATACCAACCATGCATACAGTGTCTTTTCCTATCCTTTCCTGCCACACGTACCCGTTTTAAAAAACATCAATATATTTCAAAGAGAGATACTTGAGCTATTGTTATCTGTATAACAATGTTGCACGTAACTACTTTGGTCCACGATATGAACATGTTAGATACATTGGAATTGGCATATTACATGATATCACCAGATGTAAACTCCGAATATCCTCCATCATTAAGAACAGCAAAATGATTAAGAGTGCACTTTTCATTATAATACCATGACTAACGGAGTTGTATTTACTGACCAGTTGTAAATGGTTTTAGCATACCCTCAGTAGGAATGGCCGAACGATCAAGTTAGTAAATATTACGTTAGCTTAAATGACATCTCTGGCTTAAACGATTTCTCAATGTTCTGTGGCCTCGCTGTTCTCTCGCTGCCTAAGTGGCCTACGTGTTCATCCCTAATTCAGCTGGTCGGATAACTTGTTCAAGCCCTTTGAAGATACTACCATTTTGACACATAATTCATTATGTCTTTAGATAAATTACTTTTACATTTAAGCATTGTTTCCATCAGAGTACGATTGTATGCGTATTACAACATTTGTGAACGTTTTGTGCAAATTTCGCGTCACTTACCGGTAATTGTTTTTAACCGATTGCAAGTGTGCGTAAAGAATAACATTTCTGGTAGTTAATGTCTACATATAACATGTCCAACATCTATATCGGTAGGTTCCCATCTTGTGAATAAATTCAATGTCAAACTGTTGTATTGATTTTTAATTATATTCTACCGCGGAGGTGCAGTAAACAACAGCTCATTTGTTTTAATTGCGCGTGTAGGCATTCACGATTAATAAGTGCTTACCAAATATGTATTGTTTTAATCTCAGACCACCAAACAATAACGTTAGCATGTTTTCACTCAGGCCATCTTGCGTATCCGTATCTCTAGGGAGAATTGACACAAAATAAAAAAATATATACATATTTGGCTACACGATTATGTGCCAAAATGTCGGGAACCTATACAGCGTGAAAAAATAAATTAATCTTGTACCCTAATCTGAACACCCAAATGGATTAATACCCCCTGGTCGACGATATTCCAGGCTTATCAAATCGGCTAACGCAAGAAAGGTTCGACTTCTGGTCCCTTAAATTATAAACTTGTCTTTTGATGTAATATACGCAATGGAATTAACAGGCTAGGTTTTGGTAATTAAAGGGGAAATATTTCAAGGTAATGTGACCCCCACAATATCGGCATATTTGGAAAGTTTGTGGAGACCGCACAAAATAATTTTGTGGATTAGATCCTCGCTTATGGAGTAATGGCATTTGCGCAATAAAGCCCTAAACCGTTCGTTAAGAGATGGATAGTTATTTCGGTACTCCGTGGTGTTATTTGCTAGACCTCTTGTATTTGGTTACCAGGTGCAAGGTGTGAACATCTACAATTCCCAGGGAGTTATAAGGGGTAATAACAAAGTTTTGGGCCTTTTTGATTTAGTTATTTGTGTTTATTGTGTATTATTATTTATTAATATTTTCTAAAATATAATCGAATTTCCAACAACTCAATACTTTTTAAAAGCTGACAAAAGAACGGCCATCCCACCCCTCGATTCATTTTTAGCGACGGCTAATGTTCAAAAAGGTAAGGCTTCTGTATATGAAGTTTTCTCAAAAATTAGTATACATGTATCTGTATACGATATGCATTTAAAAACGCTTGACGCGAATAAATCAATGCATACTTCAAATTAGGGCAACTTGAAATTACATAATATAATTCAGAGATACACATTTTCAGAAATGCACAATAAGGATGATAGCATTTAACATGAGTTATACCAGATGTTGCATTCACTAATACATGAATAACGTTTTCTCAACTCAAAAATCAACTACAATGGAATATTCAATGTCCACGTAGTAACTGCAATACCGAGCTTTGTGCCTCGAGTGAGTTCTTTTCAGCTACTGGTGGTCTTTTAAAATCGGCTTGTGGAGCAAGAGGACGGGTCATAAGATTTAATGGTCGAACACACTCATAATTAAATTTTACGGTAACAGTAATTTATTGTTTATGGTGTTGAGCTTCGATACCGAATGGTTAAAGTGTTCATGGTACCTCAGTTCAAACGATAAAAGTCGTGTTTTGGACCTCAAATTTCAAGCTGTTTTTTTTTTCATTTCATAAAATATAATGAAATACGGGTCCGATACTTATCCCTATGGTATGGACGAAGCAACAATAAAACTTGTATCATCCCGCAGTAGCTTTCGTTATTGAAAGTCATTTTAACAAGCTGGTTTGGTATTTATACGCGGATATTTTACATCCACTCCAAATCGTTTCTTATAAACCGATTAACAAAGTAAAGTAGAACACAGGTTCATACGTTTCAAATACATTATTTCTTTTAAAAAAGGTTTTGTTTGCTGTTACAAGAGCCGGAACAAAAAATTTGTAAATATTGCAACAATCAATAATTTACATTCACTCTTAATTTTCTGTAGAAAAATTAACGAGTTGATTTTGCTTAACCCGTTGATAAACTCGCTTGAAAAGAACATTGTAAAATTTGAAAAACCCAGCAAATCTGAGACAGAGGTACATGAACAGGACAGTGAGTGTGTCAAAAATGAGACTGAATCTAATTATGAACCTCAGCAAAAAAGGTTCAAGTGTCTGGCAGAGGCGGATATTGATAGCTTAGAGACAAAGCACCAGTCTACAGCTACTAAGAAAAGCACACAATTGGGCGTTAAGTTGTTTCAAGGTATGATATAGCAGGTTTTAATAATTTTAAATAAAAATCACACTTACCTGAAACCGTCCATTCAATATCAATCCGTTTCACAAAGGAATTTAGTGATTATAATTATGCACCAATATAATTATCAAAATGTATTCTCAACAGTTTTACAAGAAGACAATTTAACATCATACAAGTGCATACAGTACCTTTTAAAGCTCTTTTTTCAATTACAGCCATTAAAATAAATATGTAACAAATATTTACAAAATGAGGTTTGTGATATAAGAACTCATCTAATAAGTAGTTTACAATTTATAAATTTGTTTCTGAAAATAAAATACCGTTTTAAAGATAGCATCAATGTGCCCCTTTAATCTGACAGTAATTGGTTCAATATCAAATAGAGCCTTAAAAACAAAACAATTGAAAGATAAAAAAACAACTCTGAAGACCTGTCGGGAATGCAATCACAGTGTGTGTTTAAAACAAATAATTTCCTAATTTTTATATAAAATAAATACTTATATAGAGTCTTTTTTTTCAGACTGGCATCAGGAGCTATATGGCGTGGCAAGAATTTAGATATCGAGACAGTGGGAAAGGAAGATTTGGCTGAAAAACTGCGCAAGTTTTATTGCGATACCACGCCTAAACCCAACAAATAAGAGAGCAGTTAATGCCAGAGCAACACAGAAATGAATACCACAGGAACACATTGGTCAATATCAGGAGCGCCATTAACAGGTATCTAAGGATATCTACAGAAACATTGATATAGTTCGAGATATTGGATTTGTACGGAGCAGGACAGAAGATGGGCTGTCGAGGCCTACGCAGCACAAAAAAAAACCTGACAAAAGAAGACCTGGAGAAAACTGCAACCTATCTTCAGAAGTATGAAAACTCTCCAGTTATACTACGAGAAGCAGTATGGTACGTGATCGCAGTGCATTTTGTTATTAGGGGCATAAAGAGCCTTGACTTCAAAGGGGATTCAGACTCGCAGTATATAGTCTTAAACCAAGAAATCAAACAGAAAAACCACCAAGGAGGATCAAGCTCAACGAATCCCATGTCTGAAAAAAGCTCTATGCAACAGGTGAATGTTTGTGTCCAGTAGAGATCTTAAAATAATTGGTTGAAAAACAAAGTCCTAATACAACTATGCTCTTCAATCAATTTCGCAACAACGCCATTCTTCTCCAGAATCATCAAATACATGGTACACAGAGAAGCCATTAGCAAAACGGTCTTTTGAAAACTTTATGAAGAATATCAGCACCATCGCCAAGCTTTCCCAACGTTACACTGGTCACTGCTTGCGAGCGACAGCGATCCACGCCATGAATGATGCTGGCCATGAAGCTCGTCACATCATGTTCATAAATGGTCACCGAAACAAGGCCTCCATTCGTTCATACAACCTTGGCTGCAATATAAACGAGAAAAAGTCGATGAGCAACACCCTGTCAGCTCTAACAGAACCTACATGTTAATCAGCAAAAAAGCTCGTTAAGTGTCAATCAGCCACATCTTCGAGCGAGCAAACCGTGAGACCAGTCATAGAAATGCAAATACGGGACTTACACAACGGGGATGAAATGTCTGCAAATTCCCAATTAGTGCAAAGCAATCAACAAACTATTGCAGCACGGAACTCTTTAGGGGAGCTTCATTGAGCAATTGCACTATTAACATTACAAAGCCACATTAGAATTAACATAATATGTTTTCTCTAGAAATTGTTGACTATGAGATCTAGCAGTTGAATATCAAAGCAATTAGATCTAAGACAAATTTAAAGTTAAACGATTTAAGTTTATGATCTTGACAATTACTAGCAAGTTAAAAGTTGAATAAACTTGTTCCTACTAAGTTAAAGGTTGAATAAACGTGTTCAATTGTTTCAAAATTTAAAATGAGTTCCTTAAACTTGTTTTATGTGTTGAATAAAATACAAATGTAATAAATTGCAGATGAAATAATTAACCTCATTGGCTTGAGTTACTTTTTATCATCGCTCCAATTGTCACCGAAATTCGCGAATGCACAATGATTTGATTATGATTTATTATGTAAAATATCAACCTTAAAATACTTAAACAGAGATATAAATAGGTTATCCTAGTTTTACCTCTGGAAAAGTAAAATCCGTATATATATATATTTAAAATTACTCCGGAACACAGTCTCTTCCCACTCAACTCTCGAGCTGATGTAAAGTGACCGTGACATTCTTGTCGCGCGTTTGCTGCTCGACTATTATTAAAAGTAAATATATTCTATGAAATCGTTGAATTCCATTTTATCTGTGTTACGAACAACAATAAAAAATAACATTTATCTATAGACAGCTCGATATTATACCTTCAAAGAAACATTCAAAGAGTAAAAATTTAGAACTGCTTTTCTTCGCGCAGGAATAATGAATAATACAACCTTAAGGGACGGGTAGTAGCTGTTCCCGAAACCAAGATTACAACAGGTGTTGCCTCCCTTAAAGCATTCAATTCTGAGTTGCTTTTTATGCTCGGATATGTTTTTATTGTTTCAAATCAAAAGAAAAATATATATATAAGGATTGATTCTTATTTGTCGGGCTTTTATGCAGTATGAACGCTCAGGGCGAGTATTGAAAATTTACCGAGAAGCGCTAGCGCGCTTCAAGGAATTTTCAATACTCGCCCTGAGCGTTCATACAGCATATAAGCCCGAACAATAGGAATCAATCCTTAAATATATATATATATAGGTCCGTTGCCAAAAGTTTAAACTACAAACCCTACTGCTGATAAATAAATAGGTATGTTATATATTTCCATATATTTCTTTGAATGGATTGTCCTGTTTGGTGAGAACAGTTTGTCACAAATTTCCCTACTATAATGTTTCTTGGATTAATGTGTAACAAATTATAACGTTTAAACGTTTTAGCTGTTATAAACGGTATAATTATACATCTTTTGTTTCCCACGGTACAAGTCCAGAGATATTTTAAAATGCGACAAATCTGGCGATGGAAAAAATTCTACAAAATAATCATCTTCAAAGAGAAAGACTTTTAAAAATAAATTAACGTTAAATTGTTGGAAAAAAAGGTAAAGCTGGAAAAAAAATGTCTTGAAAAATTGTGATATTCTAAGAGCATTACAGCTCTGAATAGTCCGTTTCCGGTGCATCTATCGTTTCCTTACTTGAAAGCTAATTTTCGTTAAAAAACAAATTTTTTTTTTTCCGCTGTTGATAAAAGTTATAAACTGAAAAGAAATTAATGTATTTGAATGTATCTTATGATTGTATTCTTTTGATACAAATCTTTCAAATCGATCTCTATATGGTATCGTATTACTTTCAGTAAATACGTGTTGTTTAAAAATAAACATACCCGATATAAAAAAAACAGGTATATTTATTGAGTGAGTCAAGAGCTTCAATTGTGAATGTTTCAAGTTAACATGTCGCCTAAATAACTTCCTTGTCCGCGACACTTACCGAGTACTCAATTATCTCATTTTAGTTTTGTTATCTGAAAGAAGTCACGAGGTCAAAAATTGATTACGCGTACATGCTTGTTTTAAAATCTTGATAACTGTAATGCATTTCTCTTTGAGTAAACTTTTGACAGCGTGTATTCCCCGAATTTCACAGGAGCACATTCTTATTATTTTTTATAAATACCTACTTTCTACAATCCACCCGATGAAAGAATAAGGACACACAATTAAAACGATACCTAACTTGTAAACAGTATTGTTATAACTACAATCCTTATTATTATACCAAATTTACTATGTTGAATACTGCGTAGCTTATTAAGAAGTAGGAATACTAGTAAAAGTAGTAGGTTTAGTGTAAGTTGTAGTATTCGAACTAGTACTAGAAGTAGGAGTAGTAGTAGTAGTAGTAGTAGTAGTAGTAGTAGTAGTAGAAGTAGTAGTAGTAGTAGTAGTTGTAGTAGTAGTGGTAGTAGTGGTAGTAGTAGTAGTAGTAGTTGTAGTAGTAGTAGTAGTAGTAGTAGTAGTAGTAGTAGTAGTAGTAGTAGTAGTAGTAGTAGTAGTAGTAGTAGTAGTAGTAGTAGTAGACGTAGTAGTAGACGTAGTAGTAGACGTAGTAGTAGTAGTAGACGTAGTAGTAGTAATAGTAGTAGTTGTAGTAGTAGTAGTAGTAGTAGTAGTAGTAGTAGTAGAAGTAGTAGTAGTAGTAGTAGTAGTAGTAGTAGTAGTAGTAGTAGTAGACGTAGTAGTAGTAGTAGTAGTAGTAGTAGTAGTAGTAGTAGAAGTAGTAGTAGTAGTAGTAGTAGAAGTAGTAGAAGTAGTAGTAGTAGTAGTAGTAGTTGTAGTAGTAGTAGTAGTAGTAGTAGTAGTAGTAGTAGTAGTAGTAGTAGAAGTAGTAGTAGTAGTAGTAGTAGTAGTAGTAGTAGAAGTAGTAGTAGTAGTAGTCCGCTTATTGCACCATCGAAACACATAATAATAGATATTAAACAAAATTCAAGTTAATGCAATGTAAATGCTGTCTTAAATCCATGAAATAGCGAGTCAATTAAAACCAGTTAGCGGAAACTCTCCAAAAATATATAGCCAATTAATTTCGTTTTCAGTTAATACGGAACTTTTAACGACAAAAGTTCTCGCACCAAATTATTATTATGTCTATACAATATGTACATATAGTAAAAGCTGATATTTTTGATTCAACACTAACATGGGAAAGTTTAATTTATGTACCCTTATGGCGCAATTTACTTCAATTGTCCTCTCGTCGTTATCATAGAAATTGCGATTTATTACTTTTATCTTTTCATGAGTCTGGGCTGGCTTGATGGAAATTGAAAATTCGATATTTACTATTTGTATATGGTTTTGGATATGCTTGGATAAACCAGGGTATTTAAAATATAAATATATTGTATCGACTTTAAAACAGCGTGCAACTGTTTGCTGTACACAAAAATTGCAATATGATGTATTCAACTGAAGTCGATATCATTATTATAACAAGATATCTAAGTATGTAAAATATCTAACATAGTGCACGAACATAAATAATTTCAATTTCAACATTTGATATTTAAACCACAAGTTGTCCATCAAATTCGGGTCACAAAGTAATATATGGAAACAAAGTTATTTGCCACCTCAGTTTAACCGATGAAAATCGTGTTTTAGACTGTAAATGTTAAGTTGTTTTTGTTTTAATGTATATTATGATATTCGATACAGACACTTATCCTCATGAAATAGAGTTGTCCCTTGAAATATGACGTTCTTAATGTAATGGACTTTTAAAGGAAACTAAAATAAAACATTTAACACCCCGCATTAGGTATCGTTATGTAAAGTCATCATAACCACTACTGTGTCATTTTTATACGTGGATATTTTAACATCCTCGTTTCTTATTGATCGATCTACAACTCAAAGTAGAACACCTTATTACGTCTTAAAAACATGCCTTGCCTAAAAATAGATATATCCTAATTGTTGTGTTTATGGTATTACAGCAGGAAAAACAATATCGCAACTATCCATTATAATATGTCTTTTTTGTATATAACGCTTAGATATGTATGTCTTCATTTCTAAATTCGTATGTATACTTTGTATGGGAAAGTGTGATCTACAATGCATAAATAATTATTCGTATGCAAATGCATATTCATTGCTAGTTTGGAAGTAAATACCATAAGAAAACGACCAAAAACAAAAGTTGCTTAATTACTATAAGGCACGTGTATATGTTTTAAGCATTTTTCAAATGAAATTATCATCTTAAGCGCGATGAAACAATTCTTATAATTTTCATTTAAATAAAATTCTTCGGCCTTGTTTTGCTGTTAATACCTACACACCTTTATATTTTTAACATTTTCAACTTTTGCTAAATTTATTCCGACACGTAATCAACTTTCACTTTCATATAAGGTCGAAAAGAAAATTCTCTGAATTTCATCTTAACTAATATACTTCCTCTTTTTTACGGTAAATGATTATTTGGACGAAGGCGACGCAAAGTAAGGTACTTATTATATAATGTATTTTATTGATGAGTTGTAGCCTTCATGTTCTCGCTGCTATTGTAAAACCTCAATTATTAACAGTAAAAAAGCAATTGACAATGGTTGAATTACTGTTATGTATTGTTCCATGATTTTATTAATTAAGCTAGGTATGTTTATCTTGCATCGTTCACACGCTTTAAGATTTTCTCAATCATAAATAGTAAATATTAGTATAAATTGAAAGAAAACACATATATCTATACATTTGATTGATAAGCAAAATTTGTAAGATATTAACAAAAAGATAAAGGTAGTTGAGCTAGTTAGCCATGAATTATATTTAAAAAAAGATATATATAAAAAAATAAAAAAAATATAAAAATAAATAAAAAAAAAATAAAAAAAATAATCGAGACTCTGTTGTACGGGCTTATTTTTCACTAGGACTCATAGGACCAAACAATTAAAGAATTTTGCGGGCTTCTTTGCTCGAAAAGGATATTTATTGTACAAGTGACTGGAAACCAAGAATCATTAGGGCTTCTTTGCTCAATGATTGAATTACATCAACCAGCTGTCTTTTAGTCATGCTTAGGCCTTCTAGTTGTGTCTTATAGTCACACTGTAATTTTAACCTTCAAGTTGTGTCTTGTAGTCACACTTGGTCAGTATATTTGTGACTTGTAGTCACGATAGTTCAAATAAGGTTAAAACCAAAAAGAAGTGCCCTTAAGTATGACAGGTGACCGGTAGCTGTGGGATCCGACAGCCAGAGTGCAATATCCTTTTACGTATCCTTTTAGTTAATGAAAAACCGTGTCTTTATGTTGCCAAATATTTGCTCATATTATCATTATAATTATTGTCTTAACTCTAGTTATATCAATTTATTACATAATATTTTACTGTTACTGTGTTTTAATAGTGTAGCCGGTATTGTTTTATTGCTTAAGTTCCTTACAGCATTCTTATTTATATCACACATTTCAAGATCATTAATCCTTTAATTAATGCCGCATAATATTATCAATACTTCTTATTTTTTTATTAATTTTATGTACATATATATGTTTTGAACAACGCCATTGAATATAATTATATAAATAGGTGTTTCATCAAATTAGCAAGTTTCAAGTTTCAAGTACGTTTATGATAAGTATGTATTTGCATTTTACCAATGTTCAACTTATAATATCCTTCACAAACAACGAATACTGTATTTGAAGCGGAATGCAACCTTTTAAACTGAATTTTCATTTCGACTGTAAGATAAGTCCTCTATTATTTGTTAGCGGCAATTAAACAAAAACTCATTAGAATGATGGTTTATTTGACATGTGTCAATGTGCTGATTTGCACTAATTCTTACTGTTGTCGTAATAACTGAGCCGCAATAACAAGGTGCGCAATTGCACATACTTGTAATAGCTATAACAGTTATAGTTCATGCGACATACGCTCAATAAAAAGAAACTTAAACTTTTGAGATGTCCGTCGCAAAAATTTCAAAGCTCCACAAACTCTACTGCTGGTAAATAAATACGTATGTAATATATTTTTATACATTGTATTTGAAAGAATTGTCCTGTTTGGTGATGCAAGTTTGTCACAAATTTCTCTACTGTAATGTTTATGGGATTTATTTGTAATACATTTGTATTTGTTTATAGTCGATTCAAAAGCTCGCATGAGCTTATGTTTGTATATGTTGCTGTCTTGCCGACTTTAAATAAAACTTATTTTATCTTATCTTAATACATTATAACGCTTAAACGTTTTATTTGTTATAAGCGGTATAATCATACTTATTTTGTTTCCCACGGTACAAGTCGAGAGGTATTTAAAATGCGATTAGACTGGTTATAGATAAAATGCTACACAATAATAATGTTCTGAAAGAAAGACTTTTTAAAATAATTCAACGGGATTGTTTTGCAAAAACTAAGGTAAAGGTTGAAATGAAAAAAAAATAGTGTATTGAAAAATGGGATACACTAAACAAATAAAATGGTTTTGAAATATAGTTTTGTAACAGAAGACTTATTTAAATTAGTGAATCTACAAATCCAAGCCTATTTCAATAATGATGTTTATCAAACTGTTTTAAACTTAAACTTAATAGATCTTCATGTTTATCTATTAATAAATATATTGCGTATGATGCGCAATCTACGTATGTTATTTCAAAGATTAAATGACCACAACTCACACAGAAGCAATTCAACGTCGTACAGTAAGTACTTACTTCTCGCAATAATTCGTATGATAATAAGGTGTTGTTGGAAACAGAAACATTATTATAAAACATTCACTAGACATAATTATTGCATAATTACAACATTCAATATTGTTTTGGTGATGGATGGCAATTATACATATTTCATGTATCGGTAGTAAGAACAATTTGCTAAATTATAGGAAACACAATGGCAGACTAAATCATAATTGACACATACCCGTGAAGCTTGCCTTGATGCCCTGTGTATGAAAACATACACTATTTAAAGAAGGCCTGCAAAGAATCAATATGCTTTTTTCGTATCTTTTCGAAAATAAATGTATAATCTAATCTTAGTTTGGATCCTCATATATGCTTCAGGAGAAAAAAAAGCAAACCACAATAATGTGTTAACGACAACTGTATTTTTCAAAGATTCATGACTTAAACTGAAATTAACAGTTTACATTTTTTATTCAAATTAGTCTCGCAAACGTATAAAAAATATTTGACAATAACGTACAATCGAAATTGAAAATACGGACTTTATCAAAACAAAGGAAAGCTTTCTGAAGCTTAAAATAACAAAGTATTATTTGTCAACAGTTTGAATCTTTAAATGAACTTGTTTTTGTATTTAAAAAAATGTCGTTCACTAAATTAACTAAAAACTATAATATTTGAAATGTTTTTTCTATAATTTCTATAACATGGAAATCCCGAAATCAAAACGATGTCGAGGATTTGAACCAGGAATTCTATAAGCGAAAGCTAAAGCTCTACCACTTTAAAACGCTATCCTTCAAACGCTGTTTTAGTAATTCATGTTTTAGCTCAATAATCATGATGTATATTTTTTTCTAATTTCGATTAATGATTTTTTTATTCGACGAACAAACATGTTTAACATTTTTCATAGCAGCAAAAATGTCATGCATAAATTCTTTTTTAATATAAGACAGTTTTAAGAAGAGTTGTTTTCCAAACAAAGAACACGTCTCATACGTTAAATATTATTCGGTGATACGCCCTAGATAATGCGACTGTTTTTAAGTAAATATATTTTGCAATGCAACATTATTTGTGTAATAAAGTATTACTTCATGCTAGGAGAACCTTTATAGCTACTATTTTTAAACCATTGACATACGATACACTTCATAATGACACACGTTTTGGTAAATCATTGTTTAAATAATACGGGGATATCACGTTTCACCTGCCATTCAAATGCACTATATATAGGTAACAGTCTAGTCGCAAACTGAAGTATAAATACGCTTCAAAAATAATCACCTTTATACGTACTTGATGTTCCGATCTGTATTGGCGGAAATTCATCGGAACTCTAAATACGTCAATTTTGTATAAGGAGCATAGTAAAGATTACAGTATGGACGTTTGTGAGAATACGAAAATGATGATGATTTGGGATTGACCAAGTGCCAGTTCCTCCCTAGATAATACTTGATTTCATAACAATCACAGACATCACAACGTGCTTGTTTTAAAAAAAAAATGTTTCAACATTAAAGTAGTTTAGCCACTTGCAGTAACAAAGTGAAGCAACGAGTGATATTCTTCAAAGTATAAAATATTTGATTTTTTTTGGAATTACTCGGTGATTATTTTTTATTCAAAACTATATACTGGTATACAAACAGTTTACAAGTATGTAGAACAAAAACGTTGATTTACCGTTTGAACGCATATGATTTACGCACAGAGTCTTTCTTTACATGAAATGAAAAACGTCCGTAACGCTGCTAAAACTGAGTTGATGATTTTCTAGATTTGAAAGGATGAATTGGTGATCTCATTTAGCTAAATCATCAAAGTGTGAATCGTCCCCAACGGACCACATTCATTGTAACTTTGGATAGAATATATAATAAATAAATGATGATAATAGTATATAGTAAATCTAAAAGTTAAATCACACACTTATATATGGTTCACGCTTTACTTTTTGTATTTGTCCTCGGCGTTAACAATTACCAATAATTAGTTACTTATTATTTCATGTTTAACGCTTTTGTTTTAGGCTACCTGGTCAGTGTTAGTGTAAATGGTTGCAATGTATTGCTGCCAAAAGTTGAAATATAGTGTATTTGCTCAGTATGACAGATTCATTATAATAACGTAAAGCAATTATTATACTACCTAACTTTTTTTCTCTTAGAATCGTTCCATGAATTCTTTATCGGGGATGTCGCTGTATATACTGTTCATTAGCAAAGTTGAGCTCACATGGCGTTTTTTTATGAAACATAATGAAGGCGACAATTTTAAATGAAAATTATTAATGAACAAATGAATATATACGCGTCCATAAATAATATCGGGATGAAGTTCGGTCTGTTATTTTATGCAACACAATATATTCTACAAGTATTTATGGCTCGCGGTTCGTTATTTGATGAAATTAATTGTTAGCATTTAAGTTTGTTTAAAAGTAAAAATGGAAGATATATACGTAGCAAAATATCAACCGTTTAGACGACAAAGTAGTATAATCATTAATAGTATGTAATTGTTTTAAAGTAAACAATTTATATTGTAAATTTGCATTTCTTAAACTTGTTCCTTGTAAATAGCAAACATACTACTATTATTTATGTATTTCACCGCTGCGTCATGTTATAATTGCAAAAACTTTCAAGCTTTTTATTTTTCAACTTTTACAAGAAATATATAATCAAAAGCAAGAGTGATGATAAATAATTACGTTGAAGATAAAACGATGAACAATAGTTATATCAGAAACTTTACGTTATTTAACATCACACCGTAAAGTGTGTTATTTCCATACAAATACCAACGTTTGCACTTTAAAAAAAATAAAGAACTACTTTAAAATAGCCTAAATGGGTATATGTCTGTATTGATTTTCTGGCAATTAATATTTTCAGAATGACGAATCAAGGAACCTGGATACAGTTAGACAGCTTCACATGCCCAGCAGCTGGTTGTAGCGCAAGGTAAAGGACATCGTACTAACCACGCAAATATTTCAGACTTTATAATAGCATTCGTATATACAATCTATGTAATATTATTATGCCGAATTAAATAGATGATTTTTTGAAAAATGTTCGGTCAGGTAATTCATGTTGGTTGTTTAAATATCATATATGCATCTTTTTAAAATATATTTTTTAAACGGAGCAAGCCTCCTTAAGGCCTCAAGTGTATTGAGGTGAATAATAAATACTCATCGCAAGATCCGCTTGAAATAAACAATTTTTACAATTGTATGGGATTAAGAAATATATTTAAACGTCGATGTATGTTATGTGTAATGTAAGCATGTTTGACGACATAACGTGTGCAGCAAAAACACACTTTTTGCATTATTTTACAAGTCTGTCTCATATTCTTTATGTAATTTACCATTTATATTCATTAGAACAAAAGGGAAATGGGTCTGTGCTACAGATAATTCGGATATGTACATCAATGAACTGGGCAAAATGAAGTGTTACAATGGTACACACATTGGTAAGTAGCTTGTAACTCAAATTAATCATTTTGGATTTAATCTGAATAATCAGTTATATAATGCATAGTTATTAAATACCTTAGCTTTACTAATTGAACTAGACTTTTGTTTGATGAATTTCATTAATCGTATAATACAAGCTGGCGATATCAAGAGTTACTCTTCTGATAATTTTCATTGAGTTTCATTATAACTGTATTTGTGGTGTCCGTTACATGTTGGTAGCACACTAGCACCATTTTAGGCTATTCATATAAACTGCGTTTGCATAAATGCGAATTTTATTCAGTTGTATACGTTATCATCATGTCATCATAGGAAAAGTGGATATAACGGGTTGATCGGTTAAAATATTTCTTTTTAAAAAAGCATATGCGTTTCGTTTGAAACACTTCCAAACACAAGTGTACGGTTAAGCTTAAGCATTTTCTATTTTTTAATTTTGTTCACCCAATCGAGTGTTATAACTAACCTCTTTACAAAATCCATCATTTCATGTAACAGTAGAACAGTATGTGTACTGTCGTCGCTGCTTATTTATTATTTTTGTCAAATGTTCTGATACCTCTAATACATCCATCGGCGGTATAATAAAACTTAACATATCAAACCAGTGCAATCAAAGTTATTGGCACTGACATAATCGAATTACAAACTGGATCCTTTCAGCTGATCTCTGCAGGTGGGGATGGAACTGTGGTAGCAGCTCCCACAATGGCAAGTTTGTGACTGCGGACTTCGAGGGATTCTCATTCGCACTCTCACAGGCGGTACAACTGATGACGAAAGGCGGTTCTGAATGGGTTTCAAAATTGGTTATTGAAATTGGAAAACAATACGGCAATAAGTGAAGCACTTTTTCATCCGTTCGTCAGGAAAGTAGGCTTTGACCACATGTGAAATTTAAATTGTTTTTACAAACGTCATTTCTTAATTGAAGAAAGACATTCGTTGTTTTTGGTCTAAATGAAACTAAAAATATGTAAACATGCATGAAGACAAATACAAATATACGAATATATGTCATTTTTGAAGCATCTTTAATAGTTCTTAAATATATTATTCACCCATTTGTTACGCGAAAACAAACCATTCATACACACCGATATTAGAGACATGATATGTATATCCATTTGTCTCAATACGACATTTTTTTCTAATTAACATGCTTTTTTTAAATAATAAACTTTTAAAATATGAAGACATACAAAAGAGGCAACGGTTGATGTACAGCTATTTTGTGTATTTATATGTTTGTGTTATCTGTTTAGCCTGTTTGTATGAAACTCTCAAAACATCTATTGTCATTATTGAAACGTAGCGTTAGGTAGCCGAAGTTGTGTGATATTTCCTGTGAATTTTAATATATTATTAATTGAACAAAGTAATACAAAAAAAACAAATAATATTTAAAAAGCGAAAAGATGTATTTTCGATAACATTACAAATTACCTGTTATCGGGCGTTGCAATCTGGATTTTTGTATCGACAGCTATTTTTAAATCTCTTTTCAGCTTAAATGTTCGACAGCTATTTT
>NC_068361.1:39953283-39958283 GCF_020536995.1 Dreissena polymorpha | reverse complement strand
GCACATTTGGCGAATAATGTGAATTGGAAACGCCACCTCGTTTAAACTTGTGGAAATGCGTTTGTGGTCTTACCGTCAGCATCATGGTGGAAAGAACTGGGAAGCACCTTTACTTTAGATGATATATATCCAGAGGCTTTACTTGCATACAGAAATGAGTTTAGGCAATCATATGTTTTTCGTGATGGATATAAGATGTCGTTTTAAAATAAACTTGTTTTACATGGACATGTCGCTTCAATCAACTTCTATGATATTACGATGACGAACCAGTTTGGTGGATTTCATGTCGTAAGCGGTAATCGCAAAAGTAGACATAGTTTTCCAGACACCAATCAGAAACATAATAATCCTTCAAATATAATCTGCAGCTCAAGATAAATACCCAATACAAGTTTCAGAAGATGATATGTTAATGTCAGAAGGACCACAGACTGATTTAGTTCGAGACACAGTTACCGAAAGTGGTAATCCTATGTCTTTTGAAACGGTACATAATGTCATTTATTTGGAGAGTTCATAGAGTACAAACGGATTCTGTCAACAGAGTACAAGAAATCTTAAATTCCAGCAACCTATTGGAACGAATGAACGTGAATCATTTGGCCATAAATGATTATCAAAATGCCAGGGTAAGAAACAGCTCAAATAAAAGAAGTACAGGATTTTCAAACGCGCACTCTAGCTTGAGCACAGCAACTTATTTACAAAATAACTATCTGGTATGAACACTTCTTTTCTGTAATGTATAAGGCATTTATATACCTTCATATTTTCCATCATATGAAAACGATATGTTTTTAAATGAATTATCTGTTACTATTTTATATTTTAGAAGCGTAATACAAAGACGAAACCGGTTCTTAAAACGCACTTACCTTATTGTTTTTTGTTCCTTGAAGTTGTTGCTGTTGAAGTTGTTGTTGTAGAAGTGATGATGGTAGAAGTAGCAGAGGTAGAAGTAGTAGGAGTGGTCCGACCTTTAAGACTTCGTGAAGAGGCCGGTAGGGCCTGTAAATAAACTCTGATATTAAAAAAAGTAGGAGTGGTTGTTCTTATTTTTGTGTTTATGTAATATGACACTATGTTTATATTTGTAATTAGTCGAATGGTACTTATGTTATCGAATGCTTCAAGCATTGATACACAAGTTTCGATACGAATAGTGCGTATAATATAGTATTTAAATTATTTTGATCTCAACACATTTGACGGTTAGGAAATAATGTTCTTTTACTTTTTCAATTACTTTCTGACAATGTTTATGAAAGGACATTGTGTGTATAATTTTCCTGACGATTCATGAATCATTTTGCCGTTCTTTATTATCGAGGCTATTTTCATTGTCGAAATTATGGAGTGGTACATGACCGCCTTATTCACGGTGCATAGTTTAATAATAATGAAGTAAAGTAACGGGTTACGGTGTCCGAACAATCTAGTGTTCGATAATTCTCGTTTATACCTGGGTAGCGAAAATCGGGGGTCCGCGAAGACGGGTAACGAATCATCTTTGTCCTGCACTTGTATATTGAGTACATGTATTGTTTTTCGGCGTAGATTGTGTTAATTCTATGGACAGAAAGCATACCGGCAAATGTCGTATATTTTCCCCGTGAAAACAACTACCTTAATTGTATCTATGTCGCGTTATGTAACTTATTTATACTTTATTATTTATGTTCACCCTCTTTGTATAAAACAAAAACAAAAAATAAAATAAATAAAGTTAATATTCTTCAAATACATGTTGCCATGTGAATAAAACGGCAATTGTATGTGCTCAGAATATTATATTTGTATCTTCTTAATAAAGCAAACTGTACTCTTAAGGTAGTTGTTTTCACGGGGAAAATATACGACATTTGCCGATATGCTTTCTGTCCATAGAATTAACACAATCTCGTTGCATCGTTTCACTCGCGATAATTTTGCCGAGATATTGCATATATTGAAAGCCTGGCGTGGCTCCAGTATACATTTGAGTTTTAATTCTATTATAGTTATGATTGCTTGTCATGTGAACAACGAACTATTTTAACACAGGCTTGACATTGTAATTGTCATCCAGCTCAAATTTTGTTTTTGGAAAATCTCCAAAACCTATGATTATGTTATTTGATAATATTATGACTGCATGTAATATATGGTTTGGTACGTTGCCTAATTGTTGAAGGCGTTTAAGTGGAAACATTAATACGGAGTTGGTTTATTTTCCACATCGAATGATATAACGCACCGGACTGGCATTACTTGAATATATGGTCATTTATCGAAGTATCTTGTAACGGTCTGAAGAACAAATTGTGAAACTTATCACAGAAAGCAAACATATGATACAATGAAACAAAACTGATTCACAAAGACTTTAGTCATTTCCTTTTAATTACATGTACGAAACATCAAAGTATATACGCGGTGGTAATTGTATACCTCTTGATAACTAAAGCTTATTATGGCAACTCGATATGTTTTATAAGTAAGCATTCCTTTTATACTTTTCTTTAAGAAATCCACGTTATATTATTAAACATTGCCATTGGTTTGATAATATACCTTATATTTGATGTGACGCCCTGAGTTTCTTTATTTTCATTACAAAACAGTTATAGAATTTAAAAATGTTAAACATCATTTTCTTACCTTAAGATTAAAATATTTCAAACCGTTTCAATATTCAACTAATAACAACTTGTATCGATAAGTTGTATGTTGATATTCATCAATAATTATGTAAACAAAACAAAACCTAAAATTTAAACACATTTATAATAATGTTACGAGTACACAAATTTACATTTGTTGCTCATAAAGTAAAATGTTTACGTTTTGAACATTTCAACCATTGTTTAATGTACACCAACGTTATGATCAGCGTTTATGTGTTAAGTTGAAACTACCAATGAACTAAATTTGCCATTTTTCGCATTTATACCAACTTCCGTCTACAGGTGACATTGATTAAGTGAAGTGTATGGTGGCATATAACTACCATACTAGATCCTCTCTCATTTAAGCTTCGCCTAACAATTCCGGTGTAATACTACCTCTTATCATTTGCGAAAATATTCGTATTAAGAATAGGAAACATTGTTTTATATTATTTATTGTTTGTCGGATTAAATGTAAAATAACTAAGCTTAATAGAGAATTGCTCTAAGTGCAATGTGTTAATCTAACAAGTTCCGGATAGTGTAGGTGGGTGCAGATAATAAATCACACTAAACCGTGTCATGTGTCATTTCGTTATAAAAACTACGTATTAAAACTGTATTGAAGACCTCCACCGTAACAACATTATTCCCCCCCCCCGGATTAAAAATGATGTAATCATGTTGTTTTTTTCAGGCATTTCCACATTAATAAGACGAACCTTGTTTGATTGTGATTATACTTGTAGTCTTAAATGGTCTAACTAAGTCATACCACTATTCTTTTACTCTCTTAACATTTACCTTTAGCAATTTACTTGTTTGCTTCGTAGTATGTGGCTTATATGTAAATGAGGAAGAGGAATCAAAATATGGGAGGGAATATCCGCCAGTCCATTCATGTTGCCAAATGACAATTACATATTGCTAAATGTCAATTGCATACTGCTAAATGACAATTGCATACTGCTAAATTACAATTGCATTTTGCTTAATTTTATTTGTTACAAAATAACTGCGACTTCCTTGCGCCTGTATGCTTGTTTCTATCAGTTAGTGAAATATTGCTTGCATACTTCTTTTTAATGTTTACTCGATGTATGTTAATCATATATTATCTCGAGTAAATGACATATTAATTAATTCTGTTAAATTGTTCGTGTGGCTATCTTCTTGTTGATGAAATATTATCATTTCAATACTTAGTATTTCTAGAAAATGGCATTTTTTTGTAAGTTCTACTAAGCAAAACGAATAAGCACAAGGCAGCAGCTCACATTAAGTAAGCCGAATGCCGAATGCATTAAGACGAATGCATTAGTAATACTGAATTCATACACGACGGAGAACCAGAATTGTCGGTCGTTTACGGTAGTTTTCGTAAAAGATTAAAATTTAGAACGGTGTTGTATTATATATCTACCAGATGAACAACTCTAGCGCGTCGTTTCGAACGTATTCTCCACTGTTCTTATTCAGGTAAAGGTTACTTGTTTAGTGTACTTATTTGTTAGGTAAATTGCATACGATTGTAATCCCCATTTCGAACGTTGAGTTGTCATTTGGTTTTTGATTAAGGTCTATTTGAAGTTAATGGACGTAATCTTGTTTTCATTTGTAAACACGTCAAACGTCCCATAGGCATAGTATATAACGATAGTGGGTTACGATGATCAAAACGTCCAACTGTTGGCTTGTTTGAATTTAACTATTAATTTCATTCTGTTTTCATCGCATATCTTCGTAACACTGTCATTTATCTAATCAAATCGGTTGATACCTAGGTTGGTAAAATTGTATCTTATTCAAATGATTCTTTTTAATTATTTTTTTACTAGTTTATCCCCATACGGCATGAACATTCATACAAAGAGCTTATTAAAATGGAAAGCAATGTGAAAAAATAAGTATGTACAATAACGTCATTTACGAACAAAAATAATTATGTTTTCTGAAATTAAATGGTTTCTCTTTTGCATTTCAAATGTTTATATTTCGGATACTGTTTTATACTATTATCAATATATGTTGACCATCTTACACCTGTTTCTGTATATTGGGTACGAGATGACTTTGGATAGGTACCAGGTGACCAAAAACAGGTATAAGTGAACCAAAATGGGTTTGAGTTGATCACAGCATGTGTTGAACAGTTACCTAACAGGTGTCTTCAAACAGACACATTTAATGAAGATTTGTCTTGTCTATACTTAAATGGTAGATCGATCTTGTTTTTCTTTGCATCTATAATGTGTAGCTCAGTGACCCAGTTAATGTTTACGGTTTGTAACTCAGGGGTCCTGGGTTTGATCCTAACTTGCAGTGCTGATTTTGTTCATGGGAGTTTCC
>NC_068361.1:39840783-39948283 GCF_020536995.1 Dreissena polymorpha | reverse complement strand
CAGTTTTAACATTTCATTGCCAATTGTTTTTGTATACAACACTTTCTTGTTGCCTTAAGAAATATGCCAAGCATATAGAGCGTGTCGCGTGTAGGAACTGTTTTCTGAACTCTTAGGTAAAGGAAACCATCAACAGTCAAAGATCAAATATAGTCATAATACACTTTGTCCGAACTGTAACCACATCCTTCTTCAGGTCATTTTAAACGAATATACCATTATTGTTCCCCATGTCAAAGCGGCATGGGGTGTGTACGACCCACGCCTTAGCTCAGATATCAAAGTTAAAAATATGACATACTCTTCAGACAGAAACAGCACCATGCATCACGCAATAATTAAATAGCATTCAATAATTTTCTACCGGCTTTTGCGAATACGTCCTGCATCGATAACACACAATTTGTGTCCATAGTTACAATGTCAAGGTCGCAATTAGAGACCGAACGTCATTAAAGAAATTACAGGGCTTAATCATTTATCAGGAAATCCGACAATAATTGCCAACAAATGTTCACTACGTGCAGACAGCGTGTCTCATTAAAAAAAATGTAGCCCTAGCTCAAAGTTAAATGCTTAAATATACCATATAGCATGTTGAGACGGGTTTTCTTCATCATTCGGCGGAATATTTTAAAATTATTTTTAACAAGTGTTCACCATTTGGTAAGGACGTGTTGTATGAAAGGCATGCATGTGTTTCTAAATAAATTGTGAAGGCCCTGTCAATGCTCAGAATATTAGCGTGCTACATTGTGTTCATATTGTAATTTCATCATAACCTAAAATGTAAAATAGCATGCCTCACATGTTAACCCTGTTGAGAGTGCTTGTAGCGCTCATTGCCTGTGCCCAGAGCTTAAAAATCAAAACCACATTTATTTTTTAATAATTATTATTTGAATTTTGCCTTAAAGATCAAGGTCACACTTATTGGTCTAATGTCATATTTAGCCATACAACAGCTTGACAATTCCTCCTGCCTCAGCCATATATTAATGTGTTTTAACAGCACACATACACACCATAATAGGACGATACAGGTCTCACTTAGATACCAAAAGGTCAAAGTTAGCCATACAAAAGATGGGAAATACCAGTATCATCCATATTTTAGCCATATATTCATGAGATATAAAATAAATAACTTGGCACACGTGTTCACCATCAGACGACGACGCGTCGCGTGTAACACTTATACCGCGTCCTTAAAGGAAATAAAACACCTTCTCTGGACTTAACTTAGTCATGTATAATGTTATTTTTAAACAACTAACCACACATGACCATCATGAAGCAGATTGTCGCCTGTTTCACCAGTCTCTCTACCACTTTGGGTTAAAATAATCACATTAAGCCATAAAACAGATTATGGTTCACATTAGTGGAGTTTGAAGGGACTGTAGCAGAATCCGTGCCCTTTGGTCAAATTATTGATTTCTTATAAATGCAATCGCAAATGCTTACAGTACTCTTCTTAATAATGCAGCCGTGGCAGTGATACACAGTATGTCTTAGCTTCTTGTCATTTCAACGTGGATAAAATGGTAAAAAGTACTAAGTGTTACTGTAACAGTTTGATGCTCAAAATCTAGTCAAAGTTATTTGAGTAAAACCAGGGTTCAAGTGGGATCAAGTCCAAGACAAACCTTATAATTTAACTTCCAAAGTTCCAATGAACATCAAATACGTCGCTGAGAAGTGTACAATTTCGTTCACAAAATAGAAAACAAACATTATTGCATGAACAATAAATAGATTTACTTGTTTTAATGCATTTCCATCGCAAAATGTTTGATGTCGGCAGCCATTTACCCTGGTTCTCGTGGTATTTCGATCAAACGATTGCCTCCTTTGAAATTGCCGTAATGTTACAGACAAAACACACTTTTCTTATAAATTATCTTGGAATGTTACATGTTGTTTTCAAATTCTTCAATCATTACTAAAACTTTATTGCATACATTTGAAAATATATATTCAGGGTTTGTATCGATTGTTTGATTGTATAAAGTTTTTATGAACAAATAAATATCTATTAAAATGAATAGAATAATCAATCAAAATGAAAATTAAAATGTCTCTATGATACAACAATTAATATAACGTAATAATCTTTTACACATTTACAGGTAAGGTACACTCTCAAACACTTCGCATAATGTCAGATTATAAACATACACTCATGCATTTTCATACATTTCCAATGATTACATACCATTGAAGGTAAGGTGTTTAACTTTTTAGTTTTCAAAACATGAGCTCAATTTTAAATCTCTGTGTTTAACGTTCGCTTTAATCAAGTTTATGTTATAATTTGTATATTTATTTATGAATTAGATTCTGCTTTCAAACGTATTAATCCGGAACGTGAGCGTTAATTTGTAAAACATAAATTATTAATTATTTTCACGTTTAAATTAATGGAATTCCATTGATACCGCCCTTTCACATCGGAACCTTCAACACATTCGGAAAGAGAAAAAAAAGGAAGTTTCAAATTCTGTAAAGCAAAAGGTTATTATTAAGAACTAACTGACATGTCATTATTAAGGAAACGTTATCTGGTTACACATCCTGGTTATAGTAACACATCCTGATTTGTAATTCGTTTTGAGATCCTTTTCAAATAATAATAATTATAGGTGTTTTGAAATTTCAACGAAACCTCGTTGTTTGCAATATGTAGGATTACAATTAAAAGGGGAACAAAGTACAATGAACTAAAACATCCAAGTTAGTTCACCCAGACCTGGGTTCCATTCCCCACACAGGCTCAACATGTTTCCTTTCAACAATTACTGTTTTGAACATATTCTTTGTATGGATTTTAATTTTCATGTATATTCATATTTTAGGCATTAAAGAAATAATGCAAAGAACAAATATTAATCAACCAATTAAAAAGTACAATATAATCTCACCTTTTGGCATGATATTGCAATTTAATGTCGTTTTTTGATATTCCATGCATTGTTTTGTAATGATCTTAATAACAAAAACTCAACCACATGCCGCAAAATTACATCTTAAGAAAGGCATTTCCTAATCAGTCGCCAGGTGCGATATTTCTGTATAGTAATAATACAATTGCGTATTGATTCATAAACTGCATTTGATTAAGAGCGTATTGTTTAAATAAAAAAGCACCCATGGCCTGCCTTATTTGTATATTGACCCGTACAGCTATCTAAGTTGGTAAAGATCTGGACTTACTGGGGATAATGTGTTCGAATTCCGACATAACGTTATGACTTGAGTGGTGACTGCAAATAGAAACCCAATTATAGCAAATTCCCCTACCTCTGATTCAAATGGGCATTTGAAAACGGCGATAAACCCAAACAACAAACAAACACATACCACAAATACTTTGTGGCGATGCAACTTTAAATAACCAGTTACATCAAACATATACAATGATCTTCTTGTGCATTCCTTAAATATATAAACACTACGACTATACAAATAAAATGTTAGGTATGCGTATTTGTCGAAATAAATGTTTTACATTCCCAAGGGATGAGTAATAGCCAAATAACTGTGTTCACAGTCATATGTTGCTATGAAGATTGAAAAACAGTATCTTGCGTGTACGCGTTTAAATCGCATTACATTGAAATGAATCATTATTGTTAGTTTAACAGCCAAAGTATTTGTTACTGAGAGCGCTCAAAACATATTAAAATGTATCCCATTACCAATAACAACACAATATCAACAGGGGAAACCAATCAGAAATATATACAAATGATACAAAACAATCACTAAAAGAATTCAAAGATAAACATCTTTAAAATATGACAATAATGATTATATGGTTCAGTTGCATTAGCACAGCACAGTGTTTTGAAATGTAATATACTAACATCTCCATATACATTCTAGTATAATATACACATGAGTCGAGAACATACCAACTGTACAATATATGGCGTGTTCGTTTTTAGCCGTACGTTGTTAGTATGCGTTTTATTTTTGCTTTGAGGAGATGATTATTACATCAAAGACAAACAGCTATTATGCTTTAATGATACTACAAATACGGTGTACCAAAAGATTAACATGGGTATGCAAATATGGCAAGTATTTACAAAATATAGTATCAAACTATCTTTTATAAACGGTTATAATTACAATGTTATGAAATACATGTTATCGAATCAATATAAAACTTTTTTTTCCACAAACGAATTCAGAGCATAGGAAAGTGTTTGTCTTCGAATACAATTGCATGTGGCTTTACCTCGGCGGTTTGTAAAATCATTACCCAAAGACAGTCTGATATATCACGTACTTTTTTATTCTTCTTGTACAAATCAAAGTTGGTATTATACAACAGCTTCAGTAAGTTACCATGTGTTTAAACAGATTTAAAAAAAAAACATCAATAATATCACAGAATGATCACTGTTTCGTACAAATAATGTTCATGGCAATATTATATAAATATTTACTTCTTTTATGGTCAGTGTGCGTTGTGTACCACCAGTTTTTATCAACTTTCAACATGTATCACAGTTTATAAACCAATTCAATGTTCTACCGGCTTTTGCGAATACGCCCTGCATCGATAACACACAATTTGTATCATCCACTTTCTAGTTCGCAGATTGAAACGAATAAAGAACACATAATGGTAATGACAAGAAAAGCCAAACAAAGTCACACGTTGCTATGTGACGGGTACCTTTAATCACATGTAGATGTAGTCGTTCAAATAATTTAAAGGTGTAATCCGGATATCCACAACTTTAGAAATACAATCTAATCCTTTGGTACAAAAACACTGCATTGAATAAGCTTGCTTCGTTCTCCCAGAATTTTATTTTTCAAATGTATAAATGAATATATTTATTTAATTTTATCAATCTTCTTGGTTTGAAACACAAATGCATAACACATTATCACAACCACAACGATAAATTGGGGGACACAACTGTTTAAAACATATTGATAAAGAAAAATAAATATTTTATGCTTTCCGGTGGTCTATAGAGTAATATCAGTGAAATAAAACTGGTATTTCACTGCTTGAAACAGTGAATAATAACAGTGAAACATATCGATATTTTTCACTGTTTTAATGTGAAATGACGTCATTTTTTTCGACAAAATGACGTCATTTTTTTCGACAAAATGACGTCATAATAAATCCAGAAAATTATCCAGTTAAACTCTTTTTTAATGTAAATTTACGGTGAAAAAGTATAAAATAAAAAGAAAATTGGTTGGATTCGATGAATATCGATTTTAATTCATTCGTGATCATAAAAAATACATATTTTCAATCGTGGCTGCGCCACTCGTGAAAATATTATTTATTATGATCACTCGTGAAACACAAATGCATAACACATTATCACAACCACAACGATAAATTGGGGGACACAACTGTTTAAAACATATTGATAAAGAAAAAAAAATTATGCTTTCCTGTGGTCTATAGAGAAATATCAGTGAAATAAAACTGGTATTTCACTCCAGCAGCTGGAGTTTCACTTCTTTATATTAAAACAGTGAATGATAACAGTGAAAAATATCGATATTTTTCACTGTTTTAATGTGAAATGACGTCATTTTTTCGACAAAATGACGTCATAAATCCAGCGAAATTATCCAGTTAAACTCTTTTTCAATTTACATTTACGGTGAAAAAGTATAAAATAAAAATAAAATTGGTTGGATTCGATGAATATCAATTTTAATTCATTCGTGATCATAAAAAATACATATTCTCACGAGTGGCGCAGCCACTCGTGAAAATATTATTTATTATGATCACTCGTGAAATAAAATCGATATTCCATCGAATCCAACAAATATCCTCTATTTATTTTATGCCTTCCGGTGGTTTATAGAAAAATATAAGTGAAATAAAACTGGTATTTTACTGTTTCAAACAGTGAAAAATAACAGTGAAAAATAATGATATTTTTCACTGTTCTACTGTGAAATGACGTCATTTTTTCGACGAAATGACGTCATAAATCCAGCGACATTATCCAGTTAAACTCTTTTACAAAGTGAATAAACGTTGAAATAAGCATAAAATAAAAAGACAATTTGTTATATTTAATGGAATATCGATTTTAATTCGCTCGTGATCATAAACAATACATATTTTCACTCGTGGCTGCGTCACTCGTGAAAATATTATTGTTTATGATCACTCGTGAAATAAAATCGATATTTCATCGAATCCAACAAATATCCTCTATTTATTGCAGGGTCCTGATAACTGGAGTTTTTGGAGACCACAGGCCGTGGAAACTTCACATGTTTCGGTCTTACATGAAAGGATACAAGCAAGCAGAAAAAAGGATTTTATCGCATCAAACCACCAAATGGTGATTCCACATTTTTTATTTCATTCTTTGAGGTAGCACACTTTCGTATACGAAAGTACAAAAACAACAGTTAAAGGACTTATCAATACAATGTACCCATGGTATTAAAAGCTTTATTTTACAACTGTGATCTAGCTATCGCTACAAACACATTAACATAAACGGGTAAGTATGATAGACTTAATTAACTCTGTTTTAAATTTAACTATAAATACAATATCGTTTACTTAAAAGAACAAGATTCAGCCGATACCGACGTTTACTCGTATATGATGGGGAACCATCAGACGTCCATTTGTTGTATTGACACATGGGCTTTTCCCGACAGTGTGCATGCATGTCTTTTGAATGATTTTATGGCTAAAACTATTTGCTAATGTAAAAACAGTTTTGTTTATATTCTCGTTCTACTTCTTCTGAGCTTTTGTTATATTTTTTATTATCCATGTTAAATCGGCTTTGTATATTTTTTAATAAGATCATATACACTCTGACTTAATATTATTTTAGAAATGCTAAAGATTAGGTGTTTTTCTTTTACCCAGAGCAGTTCATCTGGGAGTCAGCCCGCAGCACGTCTGCAGCGCCTTCATACTTTCATCCGTACAATCAGTTCCTTGATGGAGGCTTGATGTCCAACAACCCTACCCTTGACATTCTCACGGAAATTCACGAATTTAAGAAAGAACAAACGGTGAGCACGGTTTAAATAATAAAAAAAAAACAATATACAAAACAATAACACTTAAGTGTGTCTAAAAGGTACCCACACACCATTTTTAATCAAATTAAGTAAATGCTATTGAATGTTAACGAAGAACAGATAACTTGTACATTTTACCAGTGTTCGCGTTTACGCCGTTAACATATCTTACTACGCAGTGAATTTGCCATAGTCGAAGATAATTATTGACCGTTGCACCCATGGGAGGGACAACATTTCAATCGACACACTACCTGTGTCCAAAAAAAAACAGAAATTGACAAATGATGTCATGTGATAAAATAAAAATATGATATTCGTATGTAATTTGGTAGTTATGCAAATAACTTTGTTTTAGTTTGTATATTGCGATAAAACTCTATAATTTTCTAAACATTTTTTATTTATTTTTACAATGATTAATGATATTTATTTGATGATAGGAAATATATAAATTGAATAATGGGTTATTTAAATTGTTTAAACATAAACGTATATGCTTGAAATTGTAAGCAAAAATTAGGATGCAAACTATTGCGGTGACATTGAATCCCCTGACAACGCATACACTGGTTTATCGTGAAGCTGCAAACATGTCTAATTGTCATGTCGTGTTTTAACCACTTTATTTTTACCCTAAGCACATTGACACATGCGATATTAGGAATACTAATACAATTTACGGTACATTAACAGGCTGAGGGTATGCACATTGTTTTCATGTGTTTGCATATTTATCAAATACACATACTTACGTTCACAAGGCGATTAAGATGTATCTAGTGCGATCATATTTCACACAAAATTATTAATTAACAAAACGAAGGAAATCACTAGTTATGTGCCGGAAGGCTTAAGTTTTCTGTTTAGAACTGCATGCTACATTGTGCGTTTATTACTTTCGTTCATAAAGGGTCAAGGTTTGAACACAATAATACGATCTCTTCAATTTGTTGTTAAGTTACTTAATAGATCGGCGCTATGTTACTTCAAACACATCGTTTAATTTGCGTTGTATGTGTTCCGATTATGGTTGCAGAAAAAAGCTGTTTCAGGTCGATCATTGGACGTGGTGGTTTCACTTGGTTGCGGCCATGTGGACTACATACCTGTCACAGTCCCAGACCTAACCTCTGGTGGTGTAGGTGCGATCATACCCTGGCTGAACTTCGCTAAAGACCTATTTTATCATGTACATTTAATCTTAACAAAGTTCTTGCTGAGATTGCAAATAAATGTTTCGAATAACTGAAGTTCGTGGTTAAAAGATGAACGTTACCGACGATAACAGTTACTGTACTTGTATATTAACAATAGATGACGCTTATAATGAAGCGCATGGTTCTTTTCACATTTTATCGAAATAATAGAATATCCATCGATTATTTTCATAAGACAGGTGGCTTTTTTTTTTCGCCGTAGCTGTCTAACCTCACGTTTACACTTAATGTATTGTGATATTTTATCACACCAGTCGCACTCGGTTACCATTATGAATGTAGGGAACTAAAACCTAAGTTATATCGATTTACGAAAAATAATTACTATACATGAAGCATTTATTTTGGGATTGTACAAAGAATAATGTATTGTGGGTGACTTTTTATATTATCTGATGCCAGACAATTCTGATATGGGGTTGCAAAAAAGGGAGTCTTATTAATATTTTATTTGTCTCTAAGAAAAATTTGTTTCAACAATAATGAACAAAAACGCTTATATATACCTATTTGCAGAATGCTTTTAGTAATTTATGCAAATGAGACAGCTATAAAGTTCGGTCGCTTTGTATTCATTAAACTAACGAAATTGTTCTGCATACAATTATAATCACCAGCATTTTAATGCACATTTAGCCAAAATTTACAAAAATCAGATTCAACAATTATTATTACATTACTATTGTTTTTTGTTGTAAAACATATACAATATCATTTATATTTATTATTAAACATGGCTTGGGCGAACATGAGTTTTTATTTCATAAACAATGACGTTTAATATTGTTTTGAAAACCTTTCATGTATGTAATTGTTTCTACTACTCCACTTATATTTAGAAACATGTAAAAAAAATCCATTTTAAACTACGCCTTTGAAAGCTCGGTTCTAACTGCAGAGGTAGGACTGGTTACGAGCTAAGCCCTGTCATATCCTGCCGCCTTGACACACAACGTCATAATGATCGATTAAAAGATGTTTTAATTAATTGAGCTCATGTTTTTAGCTTTCATTTTATTTTATGTAAGCGGCTGCCAATTATGAAACGTTTTTTTTTTTGGTAGAACTTAAACACACAAGCTGTTTACTAGAACATCGTAAAGGTCTTAAGCATATTACTCACAAAGCAGCGTTTACATTTAAACCCAAAGAGTTGGTGTCAACTTCAGGTTACAATATCGGACGGGCAACCGACGGATCGTGCAAGTGCTTGGTGCGAGATGATGAATGTACCGTTCTTCCGGTTGTCACCGCTCCTGACAGAGGAAGTTCCCCTGGACTGTGTCGATAAACAAAAGCTCGAGCAGATGATTCAGGAAACAAAATCCTATATCGGGGAACAAATGGATAGCATAACGAAGATCGCGCAGTATTTGAAAAGGTAGATCGCGAATTATTATTTTGAGAACTGATTGAAGGTCATCCTGAAATTAAAAACAATGATCTTAGTGGGAAGGCTGTGAACATTTTATTTAAAAAAATGACTGGAACATGATTTTAAAGTGTTGACGAACTAACGAGCAATGCTTTCTTTGAATTTACATCTACGACGTCGTCTGAACTATATAGAAAACGATTATTTTCCAATGTAGTCTTAAATACATTTGCGCAAAATCCATGGAGCTTTACTATAGGCCGCTTTTTCTAGCTGCTTACAAGGATTTTATTAAGGATTTAAATTAATTGCATTGTGTACACATTGAAACTCTATAATTATATCTTTAATTTTCTTAGAGTCACATTCCGTACTTGATCGCGCCTTACTCCCGTGAATTTGGTTTTTTAAATCCGTTTATGCTAATTATTAACTATTTCTGTTTAAGAGCCTGAAGAATACCACTCAACGTGTCTCACCAGCTTGCGGTCAGGCTTTCAAGAATTGTGCAAGACTGCGACTGCTTTGCTAACAAAGAGGATGAACTTTTGTATAATATGTTACATGTAATTCGTTTACTTTTTTTATCTTTATACGCATACATGTGTTCGTTGGCATTCATTTTTTCTTGTTTAGAAAACCTACTTAACATTTTTAAAATGCGTTTTGTTTTTCAAGTGTATTTTTATTTTATTTTAGTGTGTTTGCATTGATTTGAGGCTCTGTTTGTTTACTTTAAAAAACAAAAATCAAAAGATAACTTTGTTTTAATGCTTAAATAATTGTTCAATAATATCAATTAAAAATGTATTGGATATTATTGTCAAGAATTACATTCATACAATACTAAGCAATGCTCACACATTATTATATTTGGATATGATTTAAAATGCGACATATTGTACACACTGTATAGTTTGGGAGTATGTTCGTTTTATGTATAAAACATTTATATATATAATGTTGTTTGTTAAATCCTATTTTATCAGTATATTAAAAAGGATCTTAAATGTTAATGAATTGAAAATCGCATGATGTAATCAGTTCTTGAGATAAACATTTATTGCACAACTCAAATACTAGACGAGTTTAATGCTAGCACATCTAATTTACTTCACAATGTACTATTAGACAATCTGGATAATGTCTTGAATACTTCTGCACTTGTTTATGGTTTAGATAGTCGTGAGTTCTTATGGAACAACAATTACGTCAAGTACTTTTGTTTAACAAACTTGTTTACCTCTACATATAGCATACATTTTAAAAATGTGGAGCTCTAAGGTCATAATCCGTAGAACTAAATACATTCCAGTTCGAAACTTACTGCATTCTTTATATGACCTTTCAGGTCATGTTTTACCTATCCTTGTCGAATATCTGCTGATCTTATTTTAGATTATTTCCGTAATTTAGTAATGATGAGTTCGTCCTTTTATATGAATATAAAGTGTAAGAAATTCAGCATCATGATTTTCTCGCTCAATTTGTGTCTCCGATACAAACAATCAATCAAATGTTAAGGCTGTTATTAAAAAAATCCAATGTAAAAAGTGGAATGCCTTCGAAATATCTGAACGAAAAGCGATATAAAACGTAATAAAAATCATATCTATATTCGTTGAAAATTAATTAATTCCGAAAAACAATTATTTAAAATAAGAATATTCCCAGGTACCACGAAAACGTACTTATGAATGTAAAAAGTACACAAATATAAATCCACAAAAATACAACTGCATGACAGTCACATATACAAGTTCATAACATTTTCTAAACAAAAGAGGATATATTTGAGTGCCAAACTAATTTATACAGGGATTTTTATGAATTTTTATTTGAAAAATAACCGTCAATTCATCTTTTTAAATGTACAAAATGCTTTTTTATTCAGACCTTTTAATTAAACCCATTTTAAATAAGGTGCATTATTGATGATGAACTTTGTCTATAGCTTGCATAATAAACTACAACCTTTGTTTGCCAATAAGCACGTCATACTTCATATAATATTCGAAACACACTGAAACATATTTTAAAGATATTGAACTTCACACAAGCGTATATACAGATATATGTTCCTTTAATTTTTCTTCATTAACTAAATCCAAAAATATTATTTATACTGTATAAAACTTGTTTGTTATTTGACCAGTTAACACGACAATTTATTCTTTATTACACAAATGTAAATAATGTGCATAAAAAACTTTGTATTTGAAGCGTCAGATATTTGGTAGCGTGATATAATTATAATCAATATTTACAGCCAACAGTTCAAACAAGTTGCCACAGAGTTATTGAAATGATATGGAGTAATTTGCCCCATGCTAAAGTGAACACATTTTGTGAAGAAAAACAATTCAAAACATTTAAATATTACGTTATACACACTTCACAATGAAGTTTGTCTCTTTCAAACGATATTTACAGAACTACCGGTTTATCTCTTATGCATGTTTGGTCTTCGATCATGAGTGTTAAGTAATTAACTGCCTTTACAAAAATGTAAATGTTCCTTTCAAGATATTTAAAAAAAGAAGACGAAAATATCGTCAATTAATCTGTGACAAGACCATTTATCTTGAATCTTGATCAGTTGGAGGTGGATCTTCGTTGGCATCCTGGAAATACAGAATACACCAAAGTTATTTAATAACTTTATCTAAATGAAATATAACGCACAAGTATATGCTGCTTTGCGCATAATTATTAACGATATTAATATTTGAACGGTACATTGGTGTAGAAAATATTCATTGAAGCTTTCAAGCTTTATGGGCGCGAGTTCAAACTCTATTCAGACCATTTATATATTTTGTTACATTTTAACTTTTGTTAATGATGTCATCAATTAAGTACTGCTACTATTAATGTTATATTCACAATCACTATTGTTTGCGATTCCACGGTCTTATTGAATATTTACTTTCTTTTAGGAAAATAAAAACCAATATTCTCCTTTAATAGAACATGAGCACAATAGGATTTACGAGACTACAAGTATTAAACTACATTTGATGACTGAACTTTACTTGAATTTATGAAGCCTGTTCACAACAATAGCATTACGTTATAACATTCTGAAATAAGATAGTTAATATACAGGTAATAGCAGCTTTTTGATGCACTATGTTTCCTAAAATCTAAATACATGCATACAATATCAGTAAAATTACCTTATTTGACGTTGGCTATATTTTACGACGGCTTCCAAATTATCTTTTGAGCGAAACTAAAGGTTTATTAGCGCCATTTGCAAGCTCCACGCATTTTCGTTCCAGCGAATTGACTTTTACAACACTAATATTTACAACTCAGCCTAATTATAGACATAAAACACTTTTGCCCCATCACACACTGTATTTAGTTGTTTCGAAAATACTATTACCGTACTTCGTGTCAAAGGTCAAATACAGTGGACGTAAACAATAACTATTCACTACGATATAAATTCGTACCACAATGATGCTTTATTAATTGTGTAATATTACTTCAAAAAGTACCATTAATATATTGCAAAAGAGCTGGGAGCATTTTTAACACCCACTATATTCAATTAATTAATGCACACGTTCATTTAAATATTTATACGCAACACGCTTTTTTACGTTGATAGCTATTTGTTGTTTTGTTCGTTTGTTTGTTGTTGTTATTTCTTTTTACACAAATCGATTGCCTTTGTTGAATAATTATACTAAAAATGGATTAACCCACGATGTGTTTGCAAATGCTGATGACACGTTATTATAACGTTCTTATAACGTTCTGCGAATGTTAGGAATGTAACGATGCAAGTTGGTTTCCCGATAACGTTCCAACAAAAACGCTGTAAGAACGTTACAGGAACGTTACACTTTTTAAGTCCACCGATACATAATTGGATCGTAAAAATATACTGCTCAAATGTGACTTTCATAACATATATTTCATATAACTAACATAAGTTACTAATACTGATACTTTGATTTTTGTTACAACGTTCTTAAAACGTTCTGGGAACTGCTTCTACAGTAAACAAAAAGCGATCAAATTTACATCTTAATTTGTTAATAAATCGTGACCATTCATCCGCTTAAGAGTTTTCCATTACTTAAGACTTACACGGGCTTGTCGACTACATTAGCTTCGGACGAAGAAGCTTAAATAGCCATTAGCCTTCTTATTGCACCATGCACATGTAAGCAGTTATTCAATTTACTAGTGGCGCTTTTATTGATATTATATCGAACCGTGCCAGAACTTGAATGTACAAATGGCCACACAAGAGTTATAATAAACTGCAGAATAACAAATACACGTAGCAATGGTAATTGCACACCGACGATAAATTGACGTAAAATAACGCATAAAGCCGAAAACACTTATGTCGCTATTTGTCGCATTTGCATTGCTAAATGCCGAAAAACGAATCTTAATATAGTATCAGTAACGCTAGCAGTCGGTCGCAAATGGTGTATCAATAACGTTTATTGTCAAAACAAACATACATGGTACATGACGCAACATCAACGATTAATGTATTATCTCTTTTTTCGCTCACTTTTAAGTTAATTCTATCCTTACATAATCTTTTCGAACATTCATTCGCTCTGAAAATATTACTGTTTCTAACAGTTTAAACTTACACACTCAGTGAATATCAACATCGCACAAAGTTTAAAAAATACGTCCGTTACGGTTCAAGATTGCATGAAGAAATAAACGAGTTAATTTTACCTTTGTTCTTAAATATGTGAATCCATCGTTACGATAATAATTTATGTTATTTGAAACATTAAGTTTTTGTAGCCTTTGGTTTGGCTTCAATATTTTAATCGAAAGCTATCTTTTAATCCACAAGAGAGTATTAAACGAAACTTGAAGGAATTGATTAATGGTTTATTCTCGCTCGATGTTATTCAAATCGTTGCGATCCGTTGCATATGAAGGTAACCAAAGCTTCAAAAATATAAATAAAATAATCATTAAACCACAAAACCGTCGGCTCGAAACCGCAAAAGTCAGAAGTTTATTTGATATGAAGCATTATCCGATGGTCTTTAACTGTTTTACGAGATCTAAACTGTTTACGACCCATGATTTATTTAGACCTTCATAACGGACACGTATATTAAATCTGAAACCGCAAATAGATATAAAAACAGCTTACAAAGTAAGTAAATCGAAATCGAATTTCTCATGTTGTTTTTAAAACTAGGTTCGTAACGTTTTGCACTGTTCATCAAGTAATTTCGTGTTAATCATGCCAATTGGGTCAAATTTGGTCAAGTTTTCAAGTTACATGATAAAGTTAAATATCGTCTGAAACCGCAAGGATCGGGTCTAATATTTTGTCAGTAACATAAAAGATAGATCTCTACAAGTATGCTTCAATTTTGCCCCTGTTATAAATATTGGCCCCGTCCTGTTTACGCGTCTATTGTAAATCATGCATCTGGGGTCTTTATTAGCCCCGCCCTATGTGTAACTTAGTATCCTTCTTTGTATATAATAAAACAAAGTCTACTCTGAAACCGCCGTATTTTTATTATATATATATATATATATATATATATATATATATATATATATATATATATATATAATTTGTTTTGTGGTTCGGTACTGTATTTGTTTTGCGGTACAGAGCTTGGTTAACAGTTAAGTCGCAATGATTTATCTTATACTCAAAGTAATATGTTAACCCACAAAACTGCCAGGAACAATTAAGTGTGCGTTTTCTTTCTCGCAATGCTGCAGAAAACGACGTGGTCTACTATGTTGGACTTATTTTGACAAAATATGGTTTCTGCTTAGGCGAATTCATACTGTTAACATCGCAATCGAAGAGGGCAAAACACGTATCTAAGAAAAAAACCTCTCAAACCATGGATGAAACTGACGCTATGTGCACATCACACAGATACGCGGAAACCTAGATTAAGCGACATATTGTCTCTCCAAATCATTCCAAACAAATATCAGCATATATTACTTAAATCAATACGATCGTTGCAAATGCGGTGTTGACGACTGGTAAGCATCCGATGATCCCTGGCTAGCCGCGCTTTGCACCAAAGTTGTTTACGTTCAGTATAATAAGCGTTTCATGGCGTGGTTATTTTGACTCGTATTCGCTACACAAATGCGATTTTAATCTGCAGTTTTTGGTGTTCTTCGATCACGGATATATTCATGTACGTGAACAATGCTACAAGTATGTGTTTCTTCGTGCGTTCGGTGCAAAATCAACTGGTGTCCAAACCGAGTCATCCGAAAAAAGGGTACAGTTTGCCTATCGAAATGCATTTTGGAGGGTTTATGTTGGATTGTGTGATGATAGTATTAGGAGGAATTTATTGTATACTTTAGTTTAAGTACCACAGGTATGTCTTGTTGAGTTTCTTGACAGTCAAAACAGTATTAAAAAAAACGTTCAAATTTAGGATAAATCATCACGTGTTTTGTTTTCTAAACCAAGAGTCAAATCATAATACCACAGTTTGTTTTATTGGTCGGGTAGTAACATCTGCATTTGTTTAATGGGTCGGGTAGTAACATCTGCATTTGTTTTGTGGAATAGAGCTCGGTTTAAAGTTTAGGATCAGCCGCAATGATTTCTGAAGACTATTTTTAAACTGAAATATTAATTGCTCTGACAGGAAGAATAAATTATAGAATATGACTGTGTGTCGATTCTTGTTCAGATGCTTATCTCTTGTCACACAATCCATATCAATAGAACAGTTTCAATTTTCTACCCAAAACCTGTGAAACACTTGTAAGCCATTTGAAATGTTGTCTCTTGAATGCAAATATGTTTCACAATAACCTCTGCTAACAGTCAGAAACTGGAAAAAAGTTAAAAGCGCACGAAATGCTTCTTTTGACTTGATGTAACTGAATACCATGCACTACTTAATATGTGAGAATATTTCAGTTTTTATCAGAGGTAGCATAAAAAGCAATAAATTTTCTATCCAGCTTTGTACTATAGAATGTAGCTCACCATATTGTGCCACTCAAATATTTCCGTTTGTGTATATTCATGACTGCTATGCAGAGTTTCAGATGTTTTGAACCAAACAGATTATACAGGGTAAATTTTAATGTAAGTGCTTACTAGAAAATACATTTTATCACTTGTTTTCAACCAAACATAACATGCCGCTTTTGTACATCAAAATTCATATTAATATTTTATATGGTAATATCACACACACAGAGTTAGTTTGCAAAATTTCACAAAATGACCTGTATGTTCATCTTTCAACAGAAACAAAATATATTAGACAGCTTCACTTGACAATGCTCAGTGTATATTTCCACAATTCTGAAATTTAAATTCGTGCAAGTGCAGCACTGAACTGTAGAAAGTAATTTACACTCTACTTTACACACACTGTGCACTCAAGAGAAGAGAACAGAATTTACAAATGTAGTTCATTAACTGTTATTATCAGTATTCACATGGTTGTGTAAAGTTGACAAATATCATGATACTATGGTATACTATGTGAAATTCTAAACTGGAACATGTCAGCTAATACAGTGATCTGTTTCAACATTGAAATCAATTATTGTGACAAGACCTGTTCATTTTGGCCAGCATAATTCCTTATACACAGTCAACATTAATTTTCATTAAGAACTGCTACAGACATGATCAGATAATTCAACATTGTTGAACCAGTTTCAATTGCATACAGCCTCCAAAAATGCTTTCTTGACTCATAATATGGTTTCACAGTCTCAGCCAGAACTGGGGCGTGAACCCAGATTTCTTTTTCACACAAGAAAGCGTTTTGCATTTAACCATTCTGACTTTTGATCAGATCAACCAGGTAGAGTCAATATACATTGAAATGATTTTGGAAGACAGACATGAAATAGCCAAAATTTCCATTTATCTGTGTGTGTATTTTTCATGTTACTTCTAAAATCTCAAATATCTACTATAGGCATTGATCAGAAAAATGACCAGTATGCACAGTTGTACATTTCACAAATTCATACAACGATGAGATCCACACTGTTTAGTCAATATGCATTTAAATGATTTGGGTCACAAACATAAAATAGCCAAAATTTCCAGTTTTCTGTGTTAATACCTGTTTTTATCTACTTTACAACAAACATGTTTTGGAGAATTTACTTTAAAATTAGCAAATATCTATTCTATGGGGAATGATTAGAAGAATTGACCTGACTGTGGATGTTCACTTGTGCATTTCACAAATTCATACTATGATGAGATGAATTCATCCACACTTTTGAGTGAATCTGCCCATAAAATGGTCACAAACATGCCTGCAAAATAAATTTCCAGTTTTCTGTGTTAATACCCTTTTTTATTCACTTTACAACAAACATGTTATGAAGGCTTTACTTTAGAATTTGCAAATATCTATACTATGGGGAATGATTATAAGAATTGACCTGACTGTGGATGTACAGTTGTGCGGTTTTGATTTTGACAGTGTTTTACTACTCATAAAATGAACATGAATTGATCCACACTATTTAGTCAATATGCATTGTTATCATAAAATGATTTGGGTCACAAACATGCCTGCAAAATAGCCCAAATGTCAATTTTTCTCTTTTAATACCTTTTTTTATGCACTTTACAACAAACATGTTATGAAGGCTTTACTTTAGAATTTGCCAATATGTATACTTTGGGGAATGCTTAGAAAATTTGACAGACTTACATAGGGTACAGAAAACACTTATTTGTTCACAAATATTAAAACATATGTGACTAGACATTATTATGCTGGTAAATTACAGGGTTCCCGCTGTCGATCGCCATTGGCGCCATTTGCGACAAAATAAAAAATCTGTCGACAAATTTCGTAAATGGCGATTTTAAAAAAATCGGCATTTTTCTGCGTACATATTTTCTTAAAATGACAAAAGACGCTGTGTTTACCAATTTGCTTTACGGCAGTCGTAATACTATAGATTTCCATGATGTAAGCGATACAGCTGTAATCAATGGAGCGTGGTGCTGACTGCAGACTACCGCAAAGTGGCATGTTATGGTGATAATTGCGATTATTTGGGGTGTTGTTGCAAGTTATCTTAATTACCAAGTCTGGAAGGATGAAACACCGATCAAAACACAGCTTGATTTGTGGTGATAATCAACAATCATGTACGGATGCAGGGAAACAAACAGCGGTTGGCCAGTCTGTTTGTTTGGTAAGTAGTTTCCCTTCATGCGTGGTTAACCAAACATGATTGATTAGTGCTATATAAACGTGACATAATATACTCAGTTTCACTCGTCAAAATGGGAAATTCACAGTGCATGACCCCTATAAAAAAGCGAACTTTAGAATCAGATGATTTTGAAACTCCTTCCAAAATGCAAAAAACTCTAAATTCACCTTCTAACAGAAATTTCAAAGACAGTTGGATATCAGAATTTCCGTTTCTTAAGTATGATGCAAACACAAAATCTATGTTGTGCGAACTCTGTATTTCATCAAAACTCAATAATTCATTTACTACAGGATGCACTGTGTTGAAGAAGGAAAACATTGTGAAGCATATGAAAACCAAAGGTGAGATTTACTCAAAACTATTTTTACTCCAATACTAAAATTTAATTTAATTGTGTTGTGTTCTGGGCACTATGTAGTGGGTCAAATGCTAGAAAATATGTATAACATATATATGCTGTTATTGTCAGTAGCAGAAATTTCAATGTCACTATAAATATGTCAATGTATTACACAAATAAATTGATTTTCATAGTATTTTCATATTTGTTTATTATGTTGTTGTTTTTTTGTATTTTATGATCACCAGAAGGCAGTTGAAGCATCACAACTCCGGCGAGATATGCAGGCTGCCAAGGAAGTTATCATCAACAAGAGCGAGGCGGCTGTCTGATGTGCCATGGCAAATGTTCTGTTCCTAGCCAAGGAAGATCTACCCAGTAGCATGTTGCCAGAGATGAACAAGTTCATGATGTACCAGGTAAATAAAAAAGTAACACAAATACCATTATGTGTGTTTATTTCATATTTGACTAAGGTAAATGTATTAATCAAATACATAGCAACACGGCATACTTGGTAAAATATGTATTTGCACCAAAACTCGAATAGAGGTCAATTATGATAATTAACACAGTAACCATTTTGATATACATGTTATGAATAAGACACTTTGATGCGATGATTCTTATCAGGGTTTGTCCAAACTTGCTGACCTGTGTGTTGACAGTCGGACGTCATACGAACATTCCACTTCCATCGATGAGTTCCAGGATTCTTTGTCAGATGTTGTGGAGGAAGACCTACTCCTGAAGATCAAGGAAAGTAGCAAGTTTAGTCTCATGATAGATGAGAGAACGGACATTTCTGTCCATCAAAAATTGATCATATATATAAGAATTCTTGAAAAGAACAATGTTGATGTTGTATTGCCTCAAAAATACTTCTTATCAATCAATTCTTTGTACAGGGCTGATGCAGAATCAATTTACAGCAAAGTTGTAAACACCCTGGGAGAAAAGGGTATTGACATAACAAAACTGACAAAAATAAGTACAGATGGGGCATCAGTCATGGTTGGAAATAAGTCTGGGGTAGTCAACAGGCTAAAAGCAGACAATCCTGGCTTGTTAGCTACACATTGCATCGCACACAGGCTAGCCTTGAGTTGCTGCTCAGGGGCAGATGTTATTCCCTTTTTGGTGAAAGTTCAGGAAATATTGAATAGTGTGTATAAGTATTTCAGCCTTTCACCTAAGAATACTGCCATGCTGGAAGCAATCCAGAAGATAACCCCAGGGCAGGCAGGTTAGTTTAAAGAGGTCTTCCACACTTGGTGGCTCAGTTTTAATGGGTCTGTGGAAGCCATGATCCAGAACTTCAGCAACTTAGTGTCTGTTTTTCTACAGGAGAAATCGGGTAAGGCTCTCAGTCTTTATAAGCCAATCACATGTTACAAGTTTGTGTATGTGGTGCATTTTCTAGCCGATGTCCTCCAACCCCTGGCAGTGCTCTCCAAGTCTTTCAGAAACAGAACCTCGACTTTGCACAGGTAAGTCCGCTTCTGACAACAACCATCGAGTTGATTGAAAAACTCACTGCAGGTTAGTCTGGAAATCGTCTCACTCAAGTTCTTCAGCAGGTACCAGTAGAGCCCAGGACAGGGGATGATGGCTTAGAAACGTTTGAGTTTCAAGGCCACACCATCAGGGACAGTAGCAAGCAAAGGCAGGAAGCAGTAAGTATTTGTGATTCTTTTTCAGCAGGTATCATCAGAAGCATGAATGACAGATTTGCCGACAACCATGATGCTGGAGTCCTTACATCGTTGAGCATTCTATTCAACCCAGCCATTGCAAAGGACAGCAAAGTAAAGCATGTAGATGTAGTGGCAGAGTACCTATGTAGTGTAGGTTTTGAGGGATGTCTTGAGAGTTTAGGCATGTTCATGAATTTCATGCAGTCCCTTGTAGACAGTGGGAATAAAATTGTAGGTAACTCTAGGGACTCTGCCAACCTAGCCATTAAGAAAAAAGATGTGTACCCTGCAGCTGCAGAGGCAGCAGAGAGGTTGTTGGTAGCACCAGTAAGTACAGTAGATTGTGAACGTGGGTTCAGCAAACAGAACCTCATCAAAACCTGCCTTAGGAACAGGTTACATGTAAGTAGGTTGCATAAGTTATTAAGGATTTCTCTTGATAGCAGGAAAGTAGAGGAGTTCCCCTTTGACAGGGCTTTCATGAAATGGTCTTCAGTGAACAAACGTCGAATTTTGAAGTAAAGGTTTGTTAGGATGTAGGAGTAAGTTAGGATGTAGTTCTGTAGCATTTGTGGTAAGATTGGTAAAGCTTAAACATAATTGTGATATTTCATGAACTAAATTTTCAATGATGAGTTTCAGGCTACTTTGTCAGACGTGCAAGAAGCCCAAGGGGTGAAGAAGAATTCTAAACAAGAACAATTTTTGTATTGTATATTTTATTGTTATGTGTTGCATTTATGTTTTACTTACTGTAAAATCATCAATGTACTGTTGTATTGTATTATTTTATGCCTTATTCAATATGCTGATCATTGGACTGTTGTATTGTATTATTTCATGTTTTATTAAATATGCTGATCATTGGACTGTTGTATTGTATTTTTTCATGCCTTATTCAATATGCTGATCATTGGACTGTTGTATTGTATTAGTTCATGCCTTATTAAATATGCTGATCATTTAACTGTAGTATTGTATCTGCAAATTTAATAAGGCATGAAAGAACATTATACAATGATTGTATAATGTTCTTTCATGCCTTATTTAATATGAAGATATAAAATAAAATTGTAAAATGTGCTGTTAAAATCATTATTGTTAAATTTTCTGTTATTAAATCACCTTATTAAACATTGTTAAATGCTTATTTGTTGTTGGTATTTTTAAATCTTGTTTGTCCCAATATGGCCCCTGTTTGGCGACAACTTTTTGAATTTTGCGAAAATAAGTGGCGACAACTTTTTAAAGGCCAGAGGGAACCCTGGGTAAAAGAAGCATTTCGTGCGCTTATAACTTTTTTCCAGTTTCTGACTGTTAGCAGAGGTTATTATGAAACATATTTGCATTCAAGAGACAACATTTCAAATCGCTTACAAGTGTTTCACAGGTTTTGGGTAGAAAATTGAAACTGTTCTATTGATATGGATTGTGTGACAAGAGATAAGCATCTGGACAAGAATCGACACACAGTCATATTCTATAATTTATTCTTCCTGTCAGATCAATTAATATTTCAGTTTGAAAATAGTCTTCAGAAATTATTGCGGCTGATCCTAAACTGTAAACCGAGCTCTATTCCACAAAACAAATGCAGATGTTACTACCCGACCCATAAAACAAATGCAGATGTTACTACCCGACCAATAAAACAAACTGTGATATTATGATTTGACTCTTGGTTTAGAAAACAAAACACGTGATGATTTATCCTAAATTTGAACGTTTTTTTTTAAATACTGTTTTGACTGTCAAGAAACTCAACAAGACATACCTGTGGTACTTAAACTATAGTATACAATAAATTCCACCTAATACTATCATCACACAATCCAACATAAACCCTCCAAAATGCATTTTGATAGGCAAACTGTACCCTTTTTTCGGATGACTCGGTTTGGACACCAGTTGATTTTGCACCGAACGCACGAAGAAACACAAACTTGTAGCATTGTTCACGTACATGAATATATCCTTGATCGAAATACACCGAAAACTGCAGATTAAAATCGCATTTGTGTAGCGAATACGAGTCAAAATAACAACGCCATGAAACGCTAATTATACTGAACATAAACAATTTTGGTGCAAAGCGCGGCTAGCCAGGATCATCGGATGCTTACCAGTCGTCAACACCGCATTTGCAGCGATCGTGTTTATTTAAGTAATATATGCTGATATTTGTTTGGAATGATTTGGTGAGACAATATGTCGCTCAATCTTGGTTTCCGTGTATCTGTGTGATGTGCACATAGCGTCAGTTTCATCCATGGTTTGAGAGGTTTTTTTCTTAGATACGTGTTTTGCCCTCTTCGATTGCGATTTTAACAGTATGAATTCGCCTAAGCAGAAACCATATTTTGTCAAAATAAGTCCAACATAGTAGACCACGTCGTTTTCTGCAGCATTGCGAGACAGAAAAAGCACACTTAATTGTTCCTGGCAGATTTGTGGGTTAACATATTACTTTCAGTATAAGATAAATCATTGCGACTTAACTGTTAACCAAGCTCTGTACCGCAAAACAAATACAGTACCGAACCACAAAACAAATTATATATATATATATATATATATATATATATATATATATATAATAAAAATACGGCGGTTTCAGAGTAGACTTTGTTTTATTATATACAAAGAAGGATACTAAGTTACACATAGGGCGGGGCTAATAAAGACCCCAGATGCATGATTTACAATAGACGCGTAAACAGGACGGGGCCAATATTTATAACAGGGGCAAAATTGAAGCATACTTGTAGAGATCTATCATTCATGTTACTGACAAAATATTTGACCCAATCCTTGCGGTTTCAGACAAGATATTTAACTTTATCATGACTCTTGAAAACTTGACCAAATGTGACCCAATTGGCATGATTAACACGAAATTACTTGATGAACAGTTCAAAACGTTACGAACCTAGTTTTAAAAACAACATGAGCAATTCGATTTCGGAAAAGATTTACTAACTTTGTAAGCTGTTTTTATATATATTTGCGGTTTCAGATTTAATATATGTGTATATTATGTAGGTCTAAATAAATCATGGGTCGTAAACAGTTTAGATCTCGTAAAACAATTAAAGACCATCGGATAATGCTTCATATCAAATAAACTTCTGACTTTTGCGGTTTTCGAGCCGACGGTTTTGTGGTTTAATGATTATTTTATTTATTTTTGAAGCTTTGGTTACCTTCATATGCAACGGATCGCAACGATTTGAATAACATCGAACGAGAATAAACCATTCATCAATTCCTTCAAGTTTCGTTTAATACTCTCTTGTGGATTAGAAGATATCTTTCGATTAAAATATTGAAGCCAAACCAAAGGCTACAAAAACTTAATGTTTCAAATAACATAAATTATTATCGTAACGATGGATTCACATATTTAAGAACAAAGGTAAAATTAACTCGTTTATTTCTTCATGCAATCTTGAACCGTAACGGACGTATTTTTTAAACTTTGTGCGATGTTGATATTCACTAAGTGTGTAAGTTTAAACTGTTAGAAACAGCAATATTTTCAGAGCGAATGAATGTTCGAAAAGATTATGTAAGGATAGAATTAACTTAAAAGTGAGCGAAAAAAGAGATAATATATTAATCGTTGATGTTGCGTCATGTACCATGTATGTTTGTTTTGACAATAAACGTTATTGATACACCATTTGCGACCGACTGCTAGCGTTACTGATACTATATTAAGATTCGTTTTTCGGCATTTAGCAATGCAAATGCGACAAATAGCGACATAAGTGTTTTCGGCTTTATGCGTTATTTTACGTCAATTTATCGTCGGTGTGCAATTACCATTGCTACGTATACTTGTTAGTCTGTAGTTTATTATAACTCTTGTGTGGCCATTTGTACATTCAAGTTCTGGCACGGTTCGATATAATATCAATAAAAGCGCCACTAGTAAATTGAATAACTGCTTACATGTGCATGGTGCAATAAGAAGGCTAAAGGCTATTTAAGCTTCTTCGTCCGAAGCTAATGTAGTCGACAAGCCCGTGTAAGTCTTAAGTAATGGAAAACTCTTAAGCGGATGAATGGTCACGATTTATTAACAAATTAAGATGTAACTTTGATCGCTTTTTGTTTACTGTAGAAGCAGTATAATGCCTTAGTTGAAGAATTGTTTTGTTCATTGTCAACAACAATTGAATATTCCTTCATTTTTCATAAAATTATGTCACTCCGGTTATTGAACCGTCGCGTCATAGCTATATACGATGATTTTTCACTAATCTGTAAAATATGTTACCTAAATAGTATAAGAAAAGCGTGCAGAAGTATGCGTCTTACTAACCCAGCTAGCATGTAACGTTCAAATAACGCTACGCTTAAGTTTTGTTTAGGTTATGATCACACAAAACGTTCCCAGAACGTTTTAAGAACGTTGTAACAAAAATCAAAGTATCAGTATTAGTTAGTTATATGAAATATATGTTATGAAAGTCACATTTGAGCAGTATATTTTTACGATCCAATTATGTATCGTTGGACATAAAAAGTGTAACGTTCCTGTAACGTTCTTACAACGTTTTTGTTGTAACGTTATCGGGAAACCAACTTCCATCGTTACATCCCTAAAATTCGCAGAACGTTATAAGAACGTTATAATAACGTGTCATCAGCATTAGCAAACACATCGTGGGTTAACCCATTTTTAGTTAATTATTCAACCATGGCAATCGATTTGTGTAAAAAGAAATAACAACAACAAACAAACGAACAAAACAATTACAAGCTATCAACGTAAAAAAGCGTATTGCGTATAAATATTTAAATGAACGTGTGCGTTAATTAATTGAATATAGTGGGTGTTAAAAATGCTCCAAGCCCTTTTGCAATATATTAATTGGTACTTTTTGAAGTAATATTAAACAATTAATAAAGCATCATTGTGGTCCGAATTTATATCGTAGTGAATCGTTATTGTTTACGTCCACTGTATTTGACCTTTGACACGAAGTACGGTAATAGTATTTTCGAAACAACTAAATACAGTGTGTGATGGGGCAAAAGTATTTTATGTCTATAATTAGGCTGAGTTGTAGATATAAGTGTTTTAAAAGTCAATTCGCTGGAACGAAAATGTGTATTTTTATCCATTTTTCGCTTCGAATATATATAACCGATCGAGATGGTAGCTCCCTTCTCTTATCTTAATATCTACCGCCTGCCAACGCCCGATTCCTTAGTTCATAAACTGACCCGTGGAGCTTGCGATTGGCGCTAATAAGCCTTTAGTTTCGCTCAAAAGATAATTTGGAAGCCGTCGTAAATATAGCCAACGTCAAATAAGGTATTTTTACTGATATTTTATGTATGTATTTAGATTTTAGAAACCATAGTGCATCAAAACTCTGCTATTACCTGTATATTAACTATCTTATTTCAGAATGTTATAACGTAATGCTATTGTTGTGAACAGGCTTCATAAATTCAAGTAAAGTACAGTCATCAAATGTAAAATAATAATTGTAGTCTCGTAAATCCTATTGTGCTTATGTTCTATTAAAGGAGAATATTGGTTTTTATTTTCCTAAAAGAATGTAAATATTCAATAACACCGTGGAATCGCAAACAATAGTGATTGTGAATATAACATTTATAGTAGCAGTACTTAATTGATGACATCATTAACAAAAGTTAAAATGTAACAAAATATATAAATGGTCTGAATAGAGTTTGAACTCGCGCCCATAAAACTTGAAAGCTTCAATGAAAATTTTCTAAACCAATGTACCGTTCAAATATTAATATCGTTAATAAGCATGCGCAAAGCAGCATATACTTGTGCGTTATATTTCATTTAGATAAAGTTATTAAATAACTTTGGTGTATTCTGTATTTCCAGGATGCCAACGAAGATCCACCTCCAACTGATCAAGATTCAAGATAAATGGTCTTGTCACAGATTAATTGACGATATTTTCGTCTTCTTTTTTTAAATATCTTGAAAGGAACATTTACATTTTTGTAAAGGCAGTTAATTACTTAACACTCATGATCGAAGACCAAACATGCATAAGAGATAAACCGGTAGTTCTGTAAATATCGTTTGAAAGAGACAAACTTCATTGTGAAGTGTGTATAACGTAATATTTAAATGTTTTGAATTGTTTTTCTTCACAAAATGTGTTCACTTTAGCATGGGGCAAATTACTCCATATCATTTCAATAACTCTGTGGCAACTTGTTTAAACTGTTGGCTGTAAATATTGATTATAATTATATCACGCTACCAAATATCTGACTCTTCAAATACAAAGATTTTTATGCACATTATTTACATTTGTTTAATAAAGAATAAATTGTTGTGTTAACTGGTCAAATAACAAACAAGTTTTATACAGTATAAATAATATTTTTGGATTTAGTTAATGAAGAAAAAATTAAAGGAACATATATCTGTCTATACGCTTGTGTGAAGTTCAATATCTTTAAAATATGTTTCAGTGTGTTTCGAATATTATATGAAGTATGACGTGCTTATTGGCCAACAAAGGTTGTAGTTTATTACGCAAGCTATAGACAAAGTTCATCATCAATAATGCACCTTATTTAAAATGGGTTTAATTAAAAGGTCTGAATAAAATAAGCATTTTGAACATTTAAAAAGATGAATTGACGGTTATTTTTTAAATAAAAATTCATAAAAATCCCTGCATAAATTAGTTTGGCACTTAAATATAATCTCTATTGTTTAGAAAATGTTATGAACTTGTATATGTGACTGTCATGCAGTTGTATTTTTGTGGATTTATATTTGTGTACTTTTTACATTCATAAAATAAACTTTTGTAGAATTAATTTCCGTTGGTTTTAAACTCAAAATAACAGTTATATTGAGGTTTGTTTTTTAGGTTACATTGTAACGTTATTCCGCAACGTTTCGGGAACGTTAAGCACACCATACATTTTAACGTCAGGAGAACGTTGCAATGCAACGTTTCTGTAACGTTTGGGCTAACGTTAGGAAAATGTTCTTAGTACGTTTTCGTGATGGCTGGGAATATCCTTATTTTATATAATTGTTTTTCGGAATTAATTAATTTTCAACGCATATAGATATGATTTTTATTACGTTTAATATCGCTTTACGTTCAGATATTTCGAAGGCATTCCACTTTTTACTTTGGACTTTTTCAGATTAACACTTCTTTTTTAATAACAGCCTTATTATTTGATTGATTGTTTGCATCGGAGACACAAATTTAGCTAGAAAATCACGATGCTGAATTTCTTACACTTTATATTCACATAAAAGGACGAACTCATGATTGCTAAATTACGGAAATAATCTAAAATAAGATCAGCAGATGTTCGACAAGGATAGGTAAAACATGACCTGAAAGGTTCATCCTGTTTATAAAGAATGCAGTAAGTTTCGAACTGGAATGTATTTAGTTCTACGGATTATGACTTTAGAGCTCCACATTTTTAAAATGTATGCTATATGTAGAGGTAAACAAGTTTGTTAAACAAAAGTACTTGACGTAATTGTTGTTCCATGTGATCTCACGACTATCTAAATCATAAACAAGTGCAGAAGTATTCAAGTCATTATCCAGATTGTCTAATAGTACATTCTGAAGTAAATTAGATGTGCTAGCATTAAACTCGTCTTGCATTTGAGTTGTGTAATACTTAAATGTTTATCTCAAGAACTGATTACATCTTGAGATTTTCAATTCATTGACATTTAAGATCCTTTCAATATATACTGATAAAATATGATTTAACAAACAACATTATATATATATATATATATATATATATATGTTTTATACATAAAACGAACATACCCCCAAACTATACAGTGTGTACAATATGTAGCATTTTAAATCATATCCAAATATAATAATGTGTGAGCATTGCTTAGTATTGTATGAATGTTATTCTTGACAATAATATCCAATACATTTTTAATTTATATTATTAAACAATTATTTAAGCATTAAAACAAAGTTATCTTTTGATTTTTGTTTTTTTAAGTAAACAAACAAATCAATGCAAACACACTTAAATAAAATAAAAAAACACTTAAAAAACAACACATATTTTAAAAATTTTAAGTAGGTTTTCTAAAAAAAAAAATTATGCCAACGAACACATGTATGCGTATAAAGATAAAAAAAGTAAACAAATTACATGTAACATATTATACAAAAGTTCATCCTCTTTGTTAGCAAAACAGTCGCAGTCTAGCACAATTCTTGGAAGCCTGACTGCAAGCTGGTGAGACACGTTGAGTGGTATGCTTCAGGCTCTTAAACAGAAATAGTTAATAATCAGCATAAACGAATTAAAAAAAAATTCACGGGAGTAAGGCGCGATCAAGTACGGAATGTGACTCTAAGTAAATTAAAGATATAATAGTTCCAATGTGTACACAATGCAATTAATTTAAATCCTTAATAAAATCCTTGTAAGCAGCTAGAAAAGCGGCCTATAGTAAAGCTTCTTGGATTTCGAGCAAATGTATTTAAGGCTACATTGGAAAATAATCGTTTTCTATATAGTTCAGACGACGTCGTAGATGTAAATTCAAAGAAAGCATTGCTCGTTAGTTCGTCAACACTTTAAAAGCATGTTCCAGTCATTTTTTAAAATAAAATGTTCACAGCCTTCACACCCAGATCATTGTTTTTAATTTCAGGATGACCTTCAATCAGTTCTCAAAATAATAATTCGCGATCTACCTTTTCAAATACTGCGCGATCTTCGTTATGCTATCCATTTGTTCTCCAATATAGGATTTTGTTTTCTGAATCATCTGCTCGAGCTTTTGTTTATCGACACAGTTCAGGGGAACATCCTCTGTCAGGAGCGGTGACAACCGAAAGAACGGAACATTCATCATCTCGCACCAAGCACTTGCACGATTCGTCGGTTGCCCGTCCGATATTGAAACCTGAAGTTGACAACAACTCTTTGGGTTTAAATGTAAACGCTGCTTTGTGAGTAATATGCTTAAGACCTTTACGATGTTCTAGTAAACAGCTTGTGTGTTTTGGTTCTACAAAAAAAACGTTTCATAATTGGCAGCCGCTTACATAAAATAAAATGAAAGCTAAAAACTTGAGCTCAATTAATTAAAACATCTTTTAATCGATCATTATGACGTTGTGTGTCAAGGCGACAGGATATGACAGGGCTTGGCTCGTAACCAGTCCTACCTCTGCAGTTAGAACCGAGCTTTCAAAGGCGTAGTTTAAAATGGATTATTTTTACATGTTTCTAAATATAAGTGGAGTAGTAGAAACAATTACATACATGAAAGGTTTTCAAAACAATATTAAACGTCATTGTTTATGGAATAAAAACTCATGTTCGCCCAAGCCATGTTTAATAATAAATATAAATGATATTGTATATGTTTTACAACAAAAATCAATAGTAATGTTATTATAATAGTTGAATCTGATTTTTGTAAATTTTGGCTAAATGTGCATTAAAATGCTGGTGATTATAATTGTATGCAGAACAATTTCGTAAGTTTAATGAATACAAAGCGACCGAACTTTATAGCTGTCTCATTTTCATGAATTACTAAAAGCATTCTGAAAATAGGTATATATTAGCTTTTTTGTTCATTATTGTTGAAACAAATTTTTCTTAGAGACAAATAAAATATTAATAAGACTCCCTTTTTTGCAACCCCATATCAGAATTGTCTGGCATCACATAATATAAAAAGTCACCCACAATACATTATTCTTTGTACAATCCCAAAATAAATGCTTCATGTATAGTAATTAGTTTTCGTAAATCGATATAACTTAGGTTTTAGTTCCCTATATTTATAATGGTAACCGAGTGCGACTGGTGTGATAAAATATCACAAGACATTAAGTATAAACGTGAGGTTAGACAGCTACGGCGAAAAAAAAAGCCACCTGTCTTATGAAAATAATCAATGGATATTCTAATATTTCGATAAAATGTGAAAAGAACCATGCGCTTCATTATAAGCGTCATCTATTGTTAATATACAAGTACAGTAACTGTTATCGTCGGTAACGTTCATCTTTTAACCACGAACTTCAGTTATTCGAAACATTCATTAGCAATCTCAGCATGAACTTTGTTAAGATTAAATGTACCTGATATAATACGTCTTTAGCGAAGTTCAGCCAGGGTATGATCGCACCTACACCACCAGAGGTTAGGTCTGGGACTGTGACAGGTATGTGGTCCACATGGCCGCAACCAAGTGAAACCACCACGTCCAGAGATCGACCTGAATCAGCTTTTTTCTGCAACCATAAACGGAACACATACAACGCAAATTAAACGATGTGTTTGAAGTAACATAGCGCCGATCTATTAAGTAACTTAACAACAAATTGAAGAGATCGTAGTATTGTGTTTAAACCTTGACCCTTTATGAACGAAAGTAATAAACGCACAATGTAGCATGCAGTTCTAAACAGAAAACTTAAGCCTTCCGGCACATAACTAGTGATTTCCTTCGTTTTGTTAATTAATAATTTTGTGTGAAATATGATCGCACTAGATACATCTTAATCGCCTTGTGAACGTAAGTATGTGTATTTGATAAATATGCAAACACATGAAAACAATGTGCATACCCTCAGCCTGTTAATGTACCGTAATTTGTATAAGTATTCCTAATATCGCATGTGTCAATGTGCTTAGGGTAAAAATAAAGTGGTTAAAACACGACATGACAATTAGACATGTTTGCAGCTTCACGATAAACCAGTGTATGCGTTGTCAGGGGATTCAATGACACCGCAATAGTTTGCATCCTAATTTTTGCTTACAATTTCAAGCATATACGTTTATGTTTAAACAATTTAAATAACCCATGATTCAATTCATATATTTCCTATCATCAAACAAACATCATTAATCATTGTGAAAATAAATCAAAAATGTTTAGAAAATTAGAGAGTTTTATCGCAATATACAAACTAAAACAAAGTTATTTGCATAACTACCAAATTACATACGGATATCATATTTATTGTTTATCACATGACATCATTTGTCAATTTCTGATTTTTTTGGACACAGGTAAAGTGTCGATTGAAATGTTGTCCGTCCCATGGGCGCAACGGTCAATAATTATCTTCGACTATGGCAAATTCACTGCGTAGTAAGATATGTTAACGGCGTAAACGTGAACACTGGTAAAATGTACAAGTTATCTGTTCTTCGTTAACATTCATTAGCATTTACTTAATTTGATTAAAAATTGTGTGTGTGTACCTTGTAGACACACTTAAGTGGTATTGTTTTGTATATTGTTTTTTAATTATTTAAACCGTGCTCACCGTTTGTTCTTTCTTAAATTCGTGAATTTCCGCGAGAATGTCAAGGGTAGGGTTGTTGGACATCAAGCCTCCATCAAGGAACTGATTGTACGGATGAAAGTATGAGGGCGCTGCAGACGTGCTGCGGGCTGTCTCCCAGATGAACTGCTCTGGGTAAAAGAAAAACACCTAATCTTTAGCATTTCTAAAATAATATAAAGTCAGAGTGTATATGATCTTATTAAAAAATATACAAAGCCGATTTAACATGGATAATACAAAATATGACAAAAGCTCAGAAGAAGTAGAACGAGAATATAAACAAAACTGTTTTTACATTAGCAAATAGTTTTAGCCATAAAATCATTCAAAAGACATGCATGCACACTGTCGGGAAAAGCCCATGTGTCAATACAACAAATGGACGTCTGATGGTTCCCCGTCATATACGAGTAAACGTCGGTATTGGCTGAACCGTGTTCTTTTAAGTAAACGATATTGTATTTTTAGTTAAATTTAAAACAGAGTTAATTAAGTCTATCATATTTACCCGTTTATATTAATGTGTTTGTAGCGATTGCTAGATCACAGTTTTAAAATAAAGCTTTTAATACCATGGGTACATTGTATGCATAAGTCCTTTAACGGTTGTTTTTGTACTTTCGTATACGAAAGTGTGCTACCTCAAAGAATGAAATAAAATTTTTGGAATCACCATTTGGTGGTTTGATGCGATAAAATCCTTTTTCTGCTTGCTTGTATCCTTTCATGTACGACCGAAACATGTGAAGTTTCCACGGCCTGTGGTCTCCTAAAACTCCAGTTATCAGGACCCTGCAATAAATAGAGGATATTTGTTGGATTCGATGAAATATCGATTTTATTTCACGAGTGATCATTAACAATAATATTTTCACGAGTGTCGCAGCCACGAGTGAAAATATGTATTTTTTATGATCACGAATGAATTAAAATCGATATTCCATCGAATCCAACCAATTTTCTTTTTATTTTATACTTTTTCACCGTAAATTTACATTGAAAAAGAGTTTAACTGGATAATTTCGCTGGATTTATGACGTCATTTTGTCGAAAAAATGACGTCATTTCACATTAAAACAGTGAAAAATATCGATATTTTTCACTGTTATTATTCACTGTTAAAAGCAGTGAAATACCAGTTTTATTTCACTGATATTTCTCTATAGACCACCGGAAAGCATAAAAAAAATTTTTTTCTTTATCAATATGTTTTAAATAGGGATGGCATCGAATACCTATATCGGTATTCGAATATTCGCAAATCCATTCAATCGAATATTCGAACATTCGCATAAACGGCTGGTTGGATATAACTTCTATTACTCAGTTTCGTATCCAGTTGGGATATTTAATATAAATTGACACAGAAATACAATTGAATATACAATTGTTTTGTTGAGAAATAGAAAGCAAATATAGCTTAATTGTAAAAAAAAACGTTGGTAAAGCCTATTTAAGCGAAATATATCAGAAAAGAGTGAAACTTGTTCTGTGTTAACTTCCATTGCTTTTTAAGTTATATCTGTATGCTGAATACGAGGCTAATTGTTAACGTTGCTATCAAATAATTTTATCGCTGTCGGCTAATACTATGACCGATACTGTAATCGGGCACAAATATAAGAGAAAATAACATATTATATCATTTTATTTTTATTTGAAATTTTTCAAGTAACGATTGCGTGTACATTTTTATAAAGAAACATATCATAATGCATGCAAAGTACACCACATATTCAAGAGCAAATATAAGGAAAAACATATTATTGTTGGATATGGTGTCCGCCTAGCGATCGGGAGGTCACGGGTTCGATCCCCTCTGTGGGAGCGTTCTTTAGATCTCCCCCATAGACACCAAGGAAACGGACTCGAGAGCGTTTCATATAAGCTTAGACTGTTACGCAATCGAGCTTAAATAAATAGGTTTTAAAAAAAAGGAAAAACATCATGTCATAGAATTTTATTTTCCTTTATAACGTACTTTAATTCCAAAAGGACACACTTTTGTCATTTTTCGCGGTGAACCATTGATGCACTTTCTTTGCAAAATCAACAAGCACAAAACTAACACAAAGTCGTATTTTTCAAAACGATAATGATGTCATATGTCGTTGCCTAGCCGCCAGATGCCGGTTAGAAACCAAGAAGCCCGTCGTAGGTTACGTAAAGCGAGCCTCGATTTAGCACGGCACGTGCCAAATTTCATATAAACAGAGAAGAAAATCGTCAATGGGTTATTCTGGAATAATTATGGGCGGAGCTTATGCACTGAAAGCACGCGCTGTAACTAAACAAAACCAAAACATGCCGATACATTTTCCACCAGCGTAATAATCCGGTATTTTATGAATGAAAGTCGGAGATCTGATCGACAGATCAGCTGAAATATAAATTATGCGCAAATTGAGTAATTCACTCATTTTAATGGCTGTTCATACTGTGATCACAGAAACTTAGTTTTTATTCGCCAGTCAAATGAAGCCATTAATTGGCACCCCGTTGACAAACAACAGTTCGGGGCCTTTCTTAGAGTGTGTATATTGCATTGCGCAATCAACGCTGATACGGGCCGCGTTATCAGTTTGGCCAGGTATGTGTATTAACGTACTTATACACATACCTGGTTTGACACGGAGAACGTCACATCAGACATGTTAATCACAAGTAATTTCGGTAGCCAATTTGTAAGCGGCTCGCAGGTCATTACATATTAAGGCAATAACGTTTGGAAAAAAATGAGAATATGCGAATATCAATTCTGTTATTCGAATACTGACCATTCAATCGAATATTCGAATATTCTAATAATTTTGCCATCCCTAGTTTTAAACAGTTGTGTCCCCCAATTTATCGTTGTCGTTGTGGTTGTGATAATGTGTTATGCATTTGTGTTTTAAAACAAGAAGATTGATAAATTAAATAAATATATTCGTTTATAAATACAAAATTAAACATATATAAAAAATCGTTGTGTATGTTTTTACTAGCAGATTTTAAACTCATCGGATTAATGGCATGGTAAAGTCAGGAATTTACTTTACATTACATTTCTTACTTTGGATGAATTATATCCGTCATAACGCTTGTTTCCCCAAATTGCTCTTTCAACAATTTTTCTAACACTTCAGAATCGTACGGCGTTGAGCCCGTGAATACTTGGTCCTTCAGTTTATAGTAAATGTTGCGAATGTGAGAGACGGATTTGCCTGTAAAATGGATAATGACCACCAGTTAACAAACGCAAAAAACGTATATCAAGTAATCACGTATTAATCATTATTATCCCATAATCGGTATTTATCGTAAAACTAAACATCGGTTTGAATTCTGGTTGAATCATGATGCTTCGGGATTACCAGTCACGCTCCAGGACGAGCAAGATCAGGATTATAGAGTAAACTTGCGTGTAATGTTGTAAGATCTTATAAATATGTACCGCAATTACAATTTAAACTGTTTAAGTTGTTTTTTTGCAAAATGCCCAAACGTTCGAACAAGGGTCATCGCTTTTACATGAAGCAGGTCATCATGTTTTAGTGTTTGTAACATAACTTTATGAGGAAAAAATCAAATGATGTTGTCAAAAGTATCTTACCCGTTGCAATACCCAGTGCAATAATTCCTCCGGTGCTTGTTCCGCCAATCCAGTCAAACAGTTGTTGTATTGGTTGACCCGCTTTCTTCTCGATTGCCTCCAAGATCTCGAGCATAACGAGTCCTCTAATGCCTCCACCGTCCATAATCAATATCTTGATAGACAGGACTATTATATGTAACTATGCATCATATACCAAGATCCAATACCATGACGGACGCTAAACAAACATATGTAGGCACACGACACATTTCTGTAATTCATGCTGCACATGGCCAGAGCCTGTCTGCAACATGTACGTATTGCCAGATTGTAATTGTTGTTTACTTTGTCTTTTTATTGAACAATCTCAGAAAACGCATTTAGCTTAAAACGCAAATAAGATTCAACAATAAGTCTAGTTGTGATAAATAATTAGTATCTCACCCTGCCCCCTTCAGCCATATTCCATCCTGATACGTTTAAACTGCGTTGTGGTTGAATGTTAGAATCCTCTGCAGTCTCGTCAAGCAACTTTAAGAAAACAGTAGGTCATGTTAGATAACTCTACGGAATTATGAAGAATGCTTAGTATTATTATTTTTGTTATTGACGTACACACATATTGTAGCGTTTATATTATATTTGATCATACACTTCAATTCAAAGGTGTTCAATATTAACCCCGAAACTGAGATATCGTGTACAGTGGTTTTACTATTGTGATGCAACATAATTGGGAAACTATAGAAAACTGGCCTGTGCAGAGTTTCATTTAAAAACGTCTTTTCAAATTGGTCGTCCATAAAAACTTATGAATTTTTGTATTGACTTATTAATTCTGATAATGTTTAATAAAGTTTATCAATAAATACTAAATAAATACTAAACAGTTTATAGATGTAGCCAAATTAGTCGACTAAACATGTGCCGGCTAAGGGAGAAAAGAAAGTAGGATTGTTTTTAAATATAGCTCAATAATATTAACGCAATACTTGCGACTTAAACGGGAATGCTTTAAAAGTAATACAATATTTCAAATATCCACCTGCGCTTTGGCATCTTCGACGCTGTCCAATGTAAATTCGGACCCAATATCTTTGGCAGCGAACTGCGCTATCTCTTCAAACTTGTCATCGTCGGAATCAATGGGGAACAGTCCTCCAGACATAGGGCCATTCTTTCCAGAGCGAATATCTTTGCCAAGCGCCATTGCGCCAAGGGCTATGAGTGCTATTATCTTGTAACTGACGGAAGACATGTCAATTGTCTTCTGAAAAGTAAGAAACAAAACCCCTGAACGTATATGCAAACGATTCGTAACGATTTTATACGTTTAAAAGTGTAATGTTTGATTTACTATTAAACAATCGCAAGATATACATTATGTAATAACGTATTCAGTATTCGTTTTATTAAACAGTGAATGAGTGCGTGTGTGTATTTTACGAATGCTTGATTCAATTTTGCTCAGGTATAACTTGTATTTTCTAAAGTTTCGGCCAACGCTAATATCAAGATAAATTGCATTCACTGATTGGAAGTAATTTAGAGCAATAATATCACGTTTTTTTTTACGGGAAACACGTATACATAAAATACGATGATAATAATAATAAACAGTAAACAAAATAGTACATTGCGGATATAAAATACAAACACTCCATATTATAAGTGCATACACGATTAACACTATTGCTAATAACATGAACCATAATGGAAAAATGGCAATGCTATGGTTGCTATAATTAAAGTTGCAACAAATAGTGAAACATTCATACGCCATTAAATTGATGTACAGTGTTGTTGTTGTTTTTTGTTGTTGTTATTTTTCTTCAACATACTGTTAACCCTTTCAGTGCGGGAACCGAATTTTAAAGGCCTTTGCAAACAGTTTGGATCCAGATGAGACGCCACAGAACGTGGCGTCTCATCTGGATCCAAACTGTTTGCTATTCTGATAGTATTCTTTGAAAAAAAATGAAGAAAATGCTTATTTTACAAATTCAGCAGACTACATTTTAGCAGTCGACAAATTTCCCAGCATGCAAAGGGTTAATTATATTTGATATGCTGTTAAATGGATGCATTTTTATATTGAAATCTTGTTTTAAACGGTATTTAATTAATATGTTCTCTAGGTTAAATTTTCCTAAAACGAAAAGCTTAACTCTTTAAAAGCGTGTCATTTACAAAGACTTACCCTTCGAAGTAGCTTTAGTTCGCTAGCGCCGTTCAGAGCAATAAACTTACCGAACAGTGAAACCGTCAACTTATATCATGACTCTTTTTGCGCCGTGCGTGACTATCATTTTTCAGATCTATACCTCGGGTGTAAGAATAATCGCATTTGCATAAACATTAAGTGCGCAGACAACAGCTGAAATGCCACGTACCTATTTTTGCGCTTGAATCGCTTTTTTATCTTTATACATCTCCGTCAATTTCCTGTTTACGAGAATTTTCAGTTGTCCGCTTCTTTTATCTACTTTTACTTTCATTGGTGTAATTTCAAATGAGGTGTATTTGGCTAAATGAAGGTCAGAGTTGTGGTCCTTCGCCGGTGATTATATAACATGATCACTAAGACAAATTGATCATTCATTGAATATATAAAAAGAATGTAAGGATATTGAGATGTTGCAAGCATTAATCCTATGGCGACGCCCACGGCACAAATGAGTGAGTAGTATACTTCGGACTGAAAAAGAATGGGTCGTGCATAATATGAGTCGCGTTCTGAGAAAAATGGGCATAATGCATGTACGTAAAGTGTTGTCCCAGATTAGCTTGTGCAGTCCGCACTGGCTAATCAGGGACGACACTTTCCGCCTAAATTGGATTTTTGCTAAGAAGAAACTACATTTTAACTAAAAATGTCATACAACCGGAAAGTTTCTCCCTTGATCAGCCTGTGCGGACTTCAGGAATAAATAAATAAGATATTTATGTATTATTTTGCCAGACTGACAGGCATTTTAAATAGGATTAAATAATATCAATAATTTAACAGTATGAAAACAATAATTTAGCGTCGTGGAGAAACACTCCAAACTAAGCACGTCGACTTATTTATTTTGAAAGCATAATAAGTAGGTGTTTCAACGGTTTAAATTACGCATAACTAGATTCCTAATATCAAAGCTGAGACCAATTGTCAAAACAGTTCATATTTACGGATCGATAACTTATTTTCACCAGGTTCATTCGCATAATTGACATTCACGCACAGTTAGAAATTGAACATTAAACATTCATTAAAATACTTACCATCTGCGTTTCATCAAAGTTCATATTTACAGATCAATAACTTATTTTGATCCAATTCTTTCGCATCGTTGAAATTTACGTAGTGTAACGAACAAGATGACATCTCTGTCAGAAATTATTTGCGTTTACCAGCGACCAAAACAGTCATGATCGTTAGACTTGAATATGTTTATCATCGTGACTCCTGCGGCAAGGGTGTTTGGTCAGTATCCACTGTACTAATCTCCGTTTCATCTTGTGCTTTATATAACGACTTTCTACTGTATCACAGTTTTCATTCGCTCATCTCAGCATTAATGATTATTAGTTCGACCGCGTCATGCGATAATTGAGCATTCGCGCAGTTAGGTCAGGAGCGTGCCTTCTATTTGTCGTGATTTTATGTGAGAATGCTCGGGTTGGTCGTTAATTACGCTGAATGTGTATAGCATATGACCCATTTTTTTATGATGAAACTCAATTGATGAGGTGGGTGGTTGTTCGCCGTCTGTTGTCACCATGTAATAGCTTTTTTACATGGGATTTTGAGAATAAAGTGGAATGGGGGGACAAACCGTGTCTTGTGGACTAAGGTTTTCAATATATATTTTAGGTGTGATTTTAAAGTTTCACTGAACAAGATTTCATATGTATCTTACTGGAAACTAGTTCATATTAAACATGTCGTATCGGCTCTGATTCGTTTACAAATTATGAAAACAATGAAAATTTCTGGATTAGTTTCACCAAATATTGGTATTAATATAGCCTGATCTAAATTAACACATCGTCTTTTGGTCGGTTGGTCGGATTTCCGTCGTACAATGTCGGCACTCGTGTGTCGGCTTATAAAGCGCTGAATAGATATTTACTAAACTGCACACGAATACCTTTTGACGGTCCTCGATGTCGATCAAGTAGATCCTGTCCGATGCACACAGGCTAATCAGGGACGACACTTTCCGCTTTTATGGTATTTTTAGTTTCAAGGAAGTCCCCCCTTACCGAAAATCAAGTTTAGGCGGAAATTGTCGTCCCTGATTTGCCTGTGCGGACTGCACAGGTTAATCTGGGACGACACTTTACGCACATGCATTATGCCCATTTTTCTCAGAACAGGACTTATACGTGTTTATTATTTGCTGTTGTTGTTGTTTTAGCATATACATACTTATGTGTTCGACACGAAAAATGCAATCTTTACTTACTTTGTGCTGTCGAACAAAATTTGAACGTGACAAATTTTCATCGCAGATCAATGTTTTCCAACTATAAAACATATGAAAAACTTACAAAATGCAACCATTAAGGCGTATCCAGAATATTTTCAGAGGGGGGGGGGGCTGAACTGTTTGGGGAGAGTGCGGGAGGGGTGTCCCTTGCCGTCGTCGATTTTTTTAAAATGGCACATTAAAATGATGCAATTTCCTGCTATCTAATCAGCATTTTGCATGATAAAAGTGAATGTAACACAAAATAGAACTTGAGTTCAGACATCAAGTGTGACAGACACACAGACAGACACACAGGGGTAAATAAAATGTCTCCCAAACCACTGAAGAGGGTGCCGGAGGTGCCGGAGAGCTGAAAATAGATAAAGTAATCGAAGATAAGTAATGACTTCAAAGTTTTCAATAAATTTTCTTTTGATCAAATAAAAAAGTACAATTTGAACACAATCAACATTTTTAGAAAGTACCTGATAGCAGCAACAGAATCATTTTCAGTTGGTTCATTAGTTTTTTGTTTTTTGTTCCTAATGGATTCAATTGTTGCCTGTTGGTGTTTCATTTTGAAAATGATTAAGTTTCATACTAGCCAAGTAATTCTTCATTTTTGAGTCCTTTTTAATTTCAACAAGAGATGTGTTTGTACGAAACACACAATTCCCCCTACTGCGCCGCTTTGAATATTTTTTTTATTATATCCCTTTAAAAAATATTACTTCTCTTGTGAAAATGATTTGTACCTGCCAAATGATATACAATAGAAATTATCTCCGTTTCAGGTTTGTTACTTCACTTGGATTTTGTTTTTTTGACCTTTGACCTTGACGGATGACCTTGACCTTTCACCACTCAAAATGTGCATCTCCATGCGATACACATGCACGCCAAATATCAAGTTGCTATATTCAATATTGCAAAAGTTATGGCAAATGTTAATATTTTCGGACGGAAGCACAGGCTGACAGACAGACGGACCACAGTTCAACTGATATATGCTACCCTACCGGGGACATAAAAACTATGGATGAACATCAAAGCAGTTAGCCCAATTTGTAAAAAACAAACAAATTAATTGTCATTCATTAAGTGTGCTGTTGAATTTCACTGGCAAGAACTTGTTACTCAAAAGGATTTACACAAAAACATCTTGTATCAATTTTACAAAAACTAAATTCATCTAATGTGGATTTAATCGAACTGTTCTGAAAACTCAACCAACTTTCCATGGGAAACGTTTCTTTTATGTACACACCATTCATTTTCTTTTCCGATGAATGTTTAGGCACGTGACCATTTGAACAAATATAAACGCTACATAATATGAAAAAAGCGGTGAAAATAAACATTGTACTTTTATAATAACCAAACATTTGCTTGAGGTGTGCGGTTAAAAAATAATTTTGAAATTTATATATATCAACAAAAAATAAATATTATCCTTGTTCTAAATGTTGCATTTGTATCATGTTTATTTAATAATGTATCATTTTTATTGTTGCTTTAATTTGATAACCTATTAAATTGTATGGTGTTTGTTATAAAATAACCCCCCCCCCCCAAACCTCATTAACAATGTATGAGTCTCGCTCTGTGAAAATGGGGTTAAATGCGTGTGCCAAAAGTGTCGTACCAGATAAGCTTGTGCAGTCCACACACGCCTATCTGGGAAGACACTTTCCGCTTTTATGATATATTTTGTTTAAAGAAAGATTCTTCTTAGCAAAAAGCTAGGTTAGGCGGGAAGTGTCGTCCCTGATTAGCCTGTGCAGACTGTATAGGCTAATTAGGGACGACACTTTACGCACATGCAATAAACCCCCTCTTCACAAAGCACGGCCCATATGAATTTGTGTTCGATCCGTTTACTATTTTTCAAGATATGCTTCGAAAAAGAAAATAAATACCGATGAAATATTTAATGTTCTCTAACTCTGCCCTTCCCCGTAATGACTTCTATCATTGAATGAAGTTACATTTAAATCCTTACACAATTCAATATTTCCTGATCCACAAAAACGGAAGGACGTAAGGACGAAATGGTGGACGATGCGCTTACTCTATGCCTCACTTTGGGGGCATACACATACAATTGAGCCGCGCTCTGTGAAAAGGGGGTTTAATGCCGGAGCGTTAAGTGTCAGCTCAGATAAGTCTGCGCATTCCGCACAGGCTAATGAAGGACGACACTGTCCGCCTAAACTGGATGTTTGGTAACAAGAGACTCTCTTTAAACGGAAAATATCATAAAAACGGAAATAGTCGTCCTTGGTTAGCCTGTTCGGACTGCACAGGCTAATTTGAAACGATACTTTTCGCACATGCATTAAACACCCTTTTCACAGAGCACGACTCAATAAGGAACAAAAAATCAGTTACGCACAGAATATAATTCTGCATTTTATCACTCGATGAAATTAGCCGCTTTAGCTTGTTCTGAAGGTTCAAGACTGTATTGATTTTCTACCGTAAAAAATGTTGATGTTTTAAAATAATTTGAATCGTCTCAAATATATATAATACATAATAATATAAGCTCAGTTGAATTATCCGAAGGGATATTAAATAATTATAACTCTCTGATTATACTCCTTTAGTTGACGTTTCGGCATAATGCCTTTATCAAAACAATGGAAATTATATGTTAACTACATTTTTACGTCTTTTGACTGAACAATTTAAAAAACAAAGAAAAATGTTTTTAAACGTCAAATAACGTTGTACATTATTATTATAATAATATATTCAGGGCATAAAACAATATATTACATCGTCAAAATGTCATGGAGTAACGTCATATCAATTATGACGTCATAACGTCAATAAATATTCAAATGAAATTTAATTGGGGTTTAAATACATGTATAAAATGTTGTTCTTTGGCTAACCTAGCTGAAATATTGTTCGAAAATAGCTTATAAAATGGAAAAAAAAAATAATTTTGGTTCATAATGTGAACATTCATCTTAATGTTTACTTAAGGGCATCTGTCTTGTTGAGGGGTTTCGCATTTCTTGTTCATGGACAGATCGTCTATTTCTAAGTTTATCGCCAGTTTGGCCTATATAAAAAAATTGAACCCATTGCATAGTAATACATAAATCACATTTTGTATATCACATGACTTATTAGTTTTTATTCTGAACACTTTGCCATTAAAATCAAAAGAATTCCCTTCAGTAATATAACCACAAAGGGCGCGTCTAGGGTCATTACATTTTTTGATACTCTTGGTTCTTGAGATGAAAAGTAAGATTTGGTTAACAGACGTTTTAAATTAGGTGGCTGTCGCTTACATTTTATTATCTTCTGATCTGAAATTATTTTATTCATAACCGGGTCCGTTTTTAAAATGTCAATGTTGTTATTTAATACGCCAAACAGTTCTTTATTTTTTGCATTTTGTGTTGAAATAAATGGAATTATATTACTCTTGTCCTTTTGTGTTGATTTTGAAAGTAATTCATGTTTAGGGATGGATAGTGCTTTTTTAATACCTGTATTTATAATAGATTTTGGATATTTTCTTTGTATAAGTGAATGCTCAAGTTCTTTTAAACGTTTTAGTTTAAATGTATCATTCGAAACGATGGTACAAATCCGTTTCGCTAAAGTGAAAGGAATATTTATTTGTGTGTGTTTATTATGACACGAGGTATAATTAAGATATTGTTTAGAATCAGTTTCTTTGTAATATATATCAGTATTAATTTTAGTATTGTTTTTTATAATCAAAATAAATTTTTAAAATAATAAGATTTCTAGACGATTGCTTTATTTTCTGGATAAAATTCCCACATGAACTTCTAAGCTTTCATACTATTCTAAACAACTTACATTCGGATATCAAGTTTACAATGCAAAACAAGAACACTTGAGTTAACATTTCTTGATATATTGATTATATTACACCTAATCACACCACACATTACACTACATCACACCCCATCTTACCGAACCACTCAAACCAGACCACACCGCACCTTACCACACCACTTCGCATCGCATCGATTCTTACCACACCACAGCTTATAACACCACAACTAACTGAACCTCATCACACAATACCACACCTTACCTTACCACACCTTACCACACCAAACCTCACCACACCTTACCAAACCGCACCACATCGAATATTACCACACTTCAGCTTATAAAACCACACCACACCTTACCACGCCACACCTTACCACCCCACCCCACTCCACACCACACCTTTCCGCACCACAACACACCTCACATCACCACAACACACCTTAAATCACCTCACCACACTACACAGCACCACAACAAACGACACTACACCAAACTTCACTACACTACATTACATAGCACTACACTAAGCGATCGAGCACAAAATCAACAATGTGTCACACGCTCTTAATCGCGGTCTTTCTTTGAGAGTTCAGTCTTTGATACGTTGTGTTGCGTGTTATTACGTTATTATATGATGCTTTGGGCTTGGTTGCAATATGTTCACGATTTAAAAAATATGATGCGATGTTATCTCCCGTTCAGATATATAGTCGAGTAGAAGTATTTCACATTATTCGTCAAGTGGTTATTGATTAGACTGATTTCAATATATGAAATACACTGCTTAAACAATACAGGAAATATAAAGGCATACAAATCTTTTTCATATTTAATACCATGTCCTTGACAAAGTTATCATTTTATTGTATTGAAAAGTTTAAAGTTGCTAACATACCATAGTAGAAGAAAACCAGATTCGAAGAATTTTTTAACAAGACAATAACATTATTTGACAGAAACGACTGCAATAATCTACGTCTTTACCGACACGGTATTCAAAATAAAATCGTGTTTCCAGAATAAGAGCGTTCTTCTACGAGTAAATATTTTATCGTACGTTTAACTAGAATTAAAGTACATGTCATCATTTAAGTATCGCATACAGAAACTATACGAGAATTGTTTGCTGTTTATCAAAAGCCATTCATTTGTATTTTGTTTTGATTTGACGCAAACTAAGTCTACAATGTTTCATTTAATGAACACGCATGTGTTTAAGTGGTTCACAATCCATTCTACTGTAGTCTCTGTGCGCTCGAGCATGTATTAGACATACAATTAAGATTGTTTCACATAAAAATGGTATAACGTATCTGATTCAGAACAAAACTGGTTGATGTAGCAATTAACAAAATTATTAAATATATTCGATATTAATAATCATTCAATTCAGTCGCATGAACGAACTGTAACAAGTGTTACTTAGTCACCAAGTGAACATCCTTTTGCAAAACGATATATGATAAAAAAAAAATTAAACCCTATTAATCTATTTCTAAGAGTTGAATACAATCGATATAAAGTAAATCAAACAGCTTACCGCATCAAATTGCAAAACTTGTATTTAAACTTCATACAAAAGTAACTTATATCTGACGAACGCAAATGAGCCTCGCTCTGGGAAAACGGGGTTTAATGCATGTGCGTTAAGTTTCGTCCGTACTTAGTAAAGGCAGTTTTTTTTTCATATGTCTATAGCAAAACGTGTTAACACCTAAGAATGTATTTGTATTGTCTTATCTTCAAGACAGTTTGTTAAAAAATATATCACCATTAAAAATGATTTGCCGCGAAGGGAACTTGGCAGTTTTCGTTATTAATTTTTCATTATTTTTCTTCTTATAAACCGCAAAGGTAAGGGGTTCAAATATTAAATCCCTGGACGCTTCAAAGGTTATTTTCGAATGTGTTTAACATTTAACCTATAGATGTGGCTGTTTTGTTACACAAATGACATGATTTGAACTGACTTGGGAGGGGACTATGCTTTGTAAGTTGATAAAGACGATTTGACCGCCACGGTGTGCCAGTTTTAAAAACACTGGACTTAAACAATAAAAGCGTAGACCACAATGACATATGACATTCTAATTATTTACCTTCTGGACGTTTGAATTTTATGTCTATATTTCTCACGTTTTAACTTATTAAAGCTCCGGGGACCTTCATATGCGACGGGTCGGAACTTAAGGGTTCGTAATTGATCATTCTCGTTAGTTTAGCATAAATCCTCTTGGATATATAGAAGGCGATGAAATTAAAAGTAATTAATACATAACAGGCACCATACGATGGACGATACTCGACGACGGACGGCGATCAAGCACGCATCGCATCAAATGAGTCGTGTTTTGAGGAAATGTGTGCTAATTCATAAAGAACCGTCGTAGCTCCAAAACAAAGGATCTTTTTGGTCAGGAGCTGACCTGTCCGCTTATGAAATCGAGCTAAGCTAATAACTGCAGTAAAGTAGAAAAGTCGTGATATAACGCCGTGTCCACGCGGGTACCATAAAGCCCTAGGATGAAACGAAGATTCGAAATCTAAACACTGAAGCAAATACAATTGCCGTAGGTAATACGATAAGAACCTATGATGATGATGCGTGATAGTTTGGGTCGCTGTTAATACGCCAATTCTTTCAGGTAGAAATGTGACTCTCTTACTTTTGTTATAATGTAAATGATGCGAAAGACACCGGTAACTACCTTATTGAACCGTCAGTAAAAACTCTGATTAAACGAAGATAGTGTTTTGGATGCATGGTTTTATGTCCTAATTGTGCGTTTACGTAAATGATGCGAAAGATACCGGTGATAAAATTTAATGATCCTTAAGAATAAAATATCTGATGAATCGCAGAATCTAGTCATGCGTTAGTTTAATCGTGAAACACCGCGTTTATTGTCGTATATGTAAAAACAAATTTGACGTGATTAGTTTTGAGTGTTTATCCACAGTACTACATTAAAAAAAATTTACTGTTTACTTCATGAAATGATTTAATCCTAAATTTAAATGTCTCACATTCTGGCAAAATAATAAATTACGATTTTATTTATGTTTTCTTTAACTGACTATCGTGGTTTTATTGCAAAAATCGTAAAAGATACTTCTGACATGTGCCTGATGTGGTCGACACGGAAATGAAGCCTTTCTTTTAAACTTTTTTGTTTAAAAATGTCATTTTTTGTGATTTCATTATCCTTTTTTTAATAACAGGAACTTAAATAGTATTTTTTCCTTTTCTTAAAAATCACAGTTCCCTCTAAAATGAGAATAAATAAAAACAAAATGCGTAACAACACTTAACGCATATGTAAAGGTGTTTTTATTACTAACAACGCGTAATAAATATACACAACCGGACCAAGTTGATAAAAAACAAAACAAATAAAGGCACATCAAGATTAATAGTCTTTACTTGATCATTTATTCAGGTACATTTAATGTAAGATTGCTAAATGGTGTTCTATAAGATGTCAACAGCAGAAAAACTCATCTCATTAAAACGGTGATAATTGTTAAATCGTTCAAGTAAATAAGTACCCATAATTTCAGTTCATTTTTTCCCTATTAAGAATGTGCATATGATTTAATTAAATCAATGAAGCGCTTCAAAGACAACTTCATAATATTCAATAAAGCAAAGCAGCTTTCTCGTCGATATGAACATTATGCACGACCTGTGTTTTTAATAGCTAAGACCGAAGTAAACCACTAACCCATTTTCCGTCGTTGGCGAAAACATAAGGTTTGCATTTGCAAGAATTCACTAGTGTAGTATTTACTACAATCTCCAATTATAATATCAATATGTATTATTGTTCATTTCATACGATCACTTACCACGGGTCACAACTCCGAACTTCAATTTAGCAGAATACAACCCTTGCGTACTTACTTAAATCGATTAAACTGTTAGTGTGGGTACCATAATTGTTTATTAGGCGCTGGATTGTATTTGGGATCATAAGTTGGGTCATTATTATTGCAACTGAAACTAGAAAAACGAATTATCTCAATTACTATATTTTGGATGGCAGTATTTCGCAAGTATATTTAGTGAACGTAACGTACATGCAGACATTGTTTGAGATTGCATTTCGGGCCACACAATAACAATATTTGCTGTGAAATTCCGTTTGTGCTACGTCATTCATGATCAAAAGTTTCACACTTCTAAATTTTACATAAATGCATACACATATCAATTTAATCGATAAATAAGCAAGCTGAATATGAGGAGAGAACAAATAAAAAATCTCGTATACAGTCTATTGACGTTGTTGTATAGTGATAAAATACATCAATGAAGGACAAGCGTAAATATAGGCACGTGACATTTCGACTTTTAATATCTTAATGTACTTGCAACTTCGAATTTATTTATAGCCCGGGGTATAGATCTGTAAAATGATTGTCCGCACAGCGCAAAACAAAAGCTTTATATAAAAAGACCGTTCTCTGTGAAAAGGGGGTTAATTGCGTGTGCGTAAAGTGTTGTTCCACTTTCCGTTTTAATGTTATTTTCCGTTTACAGAGAGTCTTTTCTTCGCTAAAATCCAGTTTAGGCGGAAAGTGTCATCCCTGACAAGCCTGTGCGGTCTGTGCGGACACATGCATCAAAACCCTTTTTCACAGAGCACGGCCCAATTGAATGGTTTCACTTTCTGGTTCTTAAATTACTCTTGGAGGCGCGATTTGAATAAGACTCATTTAACTGGTATGACTGTGTGAATGACTCGTGCATTAATATATTAAGCTTTACAGTTTAGGAAAAAATAATCTTAAGACTATCTAAACTAATTACAATTCATGAAATGAGGAATAATACAAATTGTTTATTAAACAGAACAGAACAGAACAGAACATATTTTATTCACGTAAACTTTACAGTTTTTTGTGTTATATATATATGCATACATATAATAATTAATACAACAAGATTATACAATGAAGTATGGGTCATTATTTAACAAATCTACTTAACAGGATGAACTTATATACAACCAATATTCATGCTTATTTGGTACAATGATTAATTTCATATGGTAATAAATATGTATTGTTGGAACAAAAATAGCTTATAATCAAATAACTAGCTTTTATTGTAATGTATTCTTTCAGTGACTAGTCTTGAGTCTTGTATACAATGACCAGTGTTATAAATCCGTCAATGCTACGTTGCGAATTTTAAAAGCTTCAGATATATATTTACTTAACATAAACAATTCTGGTGTGTTGTTTGTATTAAACAGTTGTATCAACTTAAACATACTAGGTCTATTTATATAATAATGTTTTAAATAAATTGGTCTTAAATGAGCATATGCTGTACATTTAAACATCAGATGAAATTCGTCCTCGATCTCATTGGTAGTGCAGATTTGACAAATACGTAAATGTCTATCTAATTTTTCGTATCTACCAGTGTGTATTCTCAAGTTATGGGAACATATACGTAATTTAGTAAATACAGCTCTGAGATCTCTCGACACAATGAGATCTAGATAAGATTCAAATCCATGTGACAGGTTAAGTGTTTTATACAAAGTTAAAACTCCACTATCTGTAACATTTTCTTGCCATTGTTGCAAATACTCATCAATTAGCCTTTGCTGAAATGTACAAATAAACTGGTTGGTATTTATAGGTATGTCACTACACCAAACATAGTAAAAACCGTAACGTGTAAGAAGGTTCTTAACTTTACTAAACCAATTCGTTCTATTTATACTAACATCGCACACAGCATCTTTAACAACTGACTTGGTAATAATGTTATCAATATCCTTTAACTTTAACCAGTATTTTATAATACGTACATATCGGTTTATATACAATGGGTATCTACCCAGTTCACCGTATACAGCTACATTAGCTGTAGATTGTCTAACACCAAGAGTAGCTTTGCAAAATTTTTAATGCAGCCTTTCTAACTGTGATGGTTTGGTAAACCCCCATACTTCACAACCATACGTAATAATAGGAGAAACAAAAGCATCAAATAACTGCAGTGCTACTCTTGGTTTACATTCGTATTTTTTCAGATTTGACAATAAATTATTCAATGCTTTTAAGCCTTTTCCATATAACGTCTGAGAATTAAGATTAAAATTACCAGTGTAGTTCAATGTAACACCTAAATAGTTAAAGTCATTAACAACATTCAAGTATTCATCAGCATATATCCATTTTTCATTATGTTTTAAACCACCTCGTTTGCGAAATACTACATCTTTTGTCTTCGCAGTGTTCACTTCTAATCCCCATGTTTCACAGTAATTATGCAAATGATCTATTGACAATTGTAAATCTTCTGGGGTTTCACCAATAACAACCATGTCATCTGCGAATAACAAAAGAATCAAACACATATCCTGTATAACTATACCTTTGCTATTTCTATTTTGCAAATACATTTCTATATCTTCTACGAAAAGAGAAAACAAGATCGGGGAAACCAATTACCGATTTAAAGGGGCCTTTTCACGTTTTGGTTAATTGACGAAATAAAAAAAAATGTTTCAGATTCGCAAATTTTCGTTGTAGTTATGATATATGCGAGGAAGCAGTAACACTAAACATTAACCTTGCTCTAAAATATCCGTTATATGCATCTTGTGACGATTTAAAAACCTGAAAATTATAAAGCGTTGCAACGCAAAACGATTAAATAATTTGGAAAGCTCTGTTGTTGTCGTTATTTTTTGTGATACTACGAGAATTGCTTATTTAAAGTAAAACAATAAACAGTTATGGTATGAGGACGGATGGCCGAGTGGTTTAAGCGATAGACCTTTACTCCAGGAGTCAGTGGTAAGAGTCCAGTTGAGAGTTACTCTTTTTTTCTTAATCTTATTCTAGCTTTTTTACTGGAGCTTTTAAGATGCAATTATATATTTTTCATTATAAAACAACTTACCAATTTAGCGATATATGAGGGCTACTGCGAGCCTTTAAGTCGTTAAGTAGCTCTATAAATTATGGTCGACCTTTTGTCTCTCATAAAGTGTTTATTACGAAATTGTATCATTTCAATATACATACAAACAAAATATTACATTCCTATATCGCCTAAGGGTGACCATTTGAGCGTTCGCTGGTAGCGATAGGTCTAATGTTGGACTGTTAAATGGTCGATAAGTTGTATTGATATGGCCGTTTGCCTATACGTTATTTTAACCCATTTATGCCTAGTGGATTCTCCCATTCTTCTAAATTAGATCAATTTATTTCCAAAATTATGGATGTCTAGCATCTTTATTTCTATATTTAGAATATTTCTTACAGAAATTCTTTTGAGCAAACAGCGCAGACCCAGATGAGACGCCGCATCATGCGGCGTCTCATCTGGGTCTACGTTATTTGCCAAGGCCTTTTTTCTAGACGCTAGGCATAAATGGGTTATTAACAGTAGAACTAATCAAACGCTTAGTGTTTTAAGATTCTAACGTCATTAGCAAAGATATTTACCCTTATCAAGGGCTTAACATGTGTTTATTTTTAGATGACGTATAACTCGAGATAAATTAGCTGATATTTTATTATTTAATTGACAATGACTATAGTTTTACGTTCCTTATGACCTTAAAGATAATGTTAAATATAAAATAGAATCAGTTCGAATAAATGAGCACAATATTTTTTAAAGAAACATCGACTAGTTCCAATTCCTTAGTTCGTTATTTAAAAAATAATAATTACACTATTGGAACAGTAGAATTTTACTCCATGCTTAAGATATGCGTTGTGTTCTTTCTGGAGTTCTATAAAAAATGCACATACATATTCACTGGAAAATTGTTGATATTTGCAAACAACACACCGTTTGCAAAGTAAACATCGGAAATGTTTATATCATACAATTAGTACATTTTATGTATAATTAATTGTTTAATTATCTTATCTTATTTGTGCAGTGATGTGTTTTATTTTCCCAATTTCAGAGTTTTCACAGTTGTCTTTTATACAGAATAATCCAAATACCAGATCAAATAAATTTAAAAGCACGACAAACAGAAATATACTAACAAATTTAATGTACTACCGCGATGACAACTCTATTGTAAAGAACATTTCACTGCGAAGACAGATATAAAGTAGTGAATGTTCAACCACAAGGATAGCTCTATTCAAGGGATGTCTTTAGCACGGAAGCCACATTAAAAACGGACACTTATGGTATGAGCCTCTATAAAATACACGGAGTTTGTTTCCATAATTGGGCATTGGACTCTCGAAAAAAGTAGCTTCCATATGAAAAAAAACTATAGTTGCTAACTATCAAATATGCATCAAATATCAACTATCTGGGATATTCTGTTAAGGAGCATTTAATGTGTAAGTAACTTTGGAATTTAACATGTGACCTGTATATGTGGCTTTTTTGGGACACAGGTGACATGATCTTTGCTAACTTGGCATAGGACTTTGTTCTATACGTTTTATAAGCTAATGTAGAACATGTGACTGCCAGGGTGTGATAGTTTCGAATGGTCAATTTGAACAATAATTGTAGATAACCACAATGACATGTAACATTCCAAATATTTATTACCCTAACCTTTCAAATCTATATTCTATATTCTTCAGGTTTCGGTTTTTGGAATATTTTTTAATACACTTGGGGTCTTTTCTAACGCATCACTTCTCAAACTTGAATATCTCAGTTATGAGTAAAGAAATTGATTTAAAATTTTACATTCGACTACATTCTATGCAAGCTCACAATAAAATCATTAATCCGCGACGATTGGACGCTTTAGCACGTGGGGTTGGTGTGGTTCCATATTTTTGCATGTGGAAATGGTGAAACGCGATATAATTCTTGTTTTATTTCAATAAAGTTTTTTAGGTGGGTTTTTATATAAAGAAAACATAAAATTAATTCACAAAACAATATAGCTCGTATGAATATTCAGCAGCGCAATCGCGCACTTTGCTTTTTGCAGGCTACCTTCACCACTTGCTAAAGCGACCAATCGTCACGGATGAATGATTTTATCGTTAACTTGCACATAATGCAGTCGATATGGTCACATGCGCAATTTTAAATAAAAATATTTTCTTATTACTGAGATATGTAAGTTTTAAAATTGTTACGTTAGAAAAGTCACCAAGTGTAGTAAAACGCGATAAACATGTTATTCATTTAATTTCATTTTCATCATTCTATGTAAGTTTTTACAAAAGAAAAACATAACATTAATTAAAAAAAATACAATATGGCTAGTATGAATATTCACGAGCGCAACGGCTCAATCGGCATGTTGCAAGCCGGTCAGTTATTAAGACGTGTAAGTTTGAGCGTTTTACTTTTCACATTGTTATTATTAAAAGTTGTACGAGTTTGCGAATTTGACTTTTGAAGTGACGTTTTTTATTCGTTAAGTTTGATATTTTGTTGTTTTTCAATTTCAATTAAATGTTCAGGAATTATCAGATATGTGTTGATTTATTCTTGGTCCAAATTTCAACACAATCCGTTCAAAAATAAGGAAGCTATATTGATATGATTAAGTCATGCGTTAGAAAAGTCTCCAAGAGAACACATCTTTTTTATGTGGTAATTGTTTTTTTTTTAATTAATTGCAATCTCCTCGCGCCAGTCAGCTAAAATAAACATTTTCCAGGTTAGTTGGTTAACCAGTACATGCGCGTTATTGTGCCGGCAACAAACATTTCACCGATTTAAAACAGTAAGAGGGTAGGGCAGAGAGGTCGTTCAAATAAATGAAAGGCTTGTGTTGAATACAGATAAGTTAATTTAGCGGGGCTTGAAAATCTAAATCCTAAACTTTTTATATTTATCCCATCATTTTTGTTTACGAGTAAAGTATTTATTTAGTATTTATTTATAAAAAAAACTATATATTCATCGGGCAGGATCTACTTGATCAACATTGAGGACCGTAAAGGGTTATTCGTGTGAATTTTAGTAAAAATCTATTCGGCGCTTTAGAAGGCGACGAGATATGAAGCAATAATTTTTCATGATTGGAGACAAACGATGGCCGACATTTTAAGACGGACACCGAATAACCGACCGAAAGAGGATGTGTTAATTTAGAACAGGCTATATTACTACCAGAGATATGGTTTAACAAATCCAGAAATGTTCGACATTTCTTCATCATTTGTAAACGCATTAGGGCCGATGCGATGTGTAATATGAACTAGTTTCCAGTAAAATAATATGAAACCATATACAATTAAACTACAAAATAACACCTAAAATGCATATTAAAAACGTGAGTCCATAGGACAAGGTTTGTCTGAACATTCAATTCTCAAAAACAAATGTTAAAACAAGCTATTATATGGTGACAACAGACGGCGAACAACCACCAATCTCATCAATTGAGCAGAATCATAAAGAAATGGGTCATATGCCAAATACATCCAGCGTAGCGAACGACTAACCTGAGCATTCTCACATAAAATCACGAAAACATAGCAACGCTCCTGACCTAATTACGCGAATGCGCAATGATCGCATGACGCGGTAAACATATCAGATGAGCAAATGAAAACTTCGATTCAGTAGAAAGTAGTGATAGAAAGTCCAAGATGAAACGGAGATTCGAAATGTGGGTACTGATTAAACACCATTGCCGCAGGTGTAACGATGATAAACATTTCCTAGGTTAACGGTGATCATTGTTTGGGTCGCTGGTAAACGCAAGTTATGTTTGACAGAGATATCATATTGTTCAAGTTGATACGCTACGTACATTTCAACGATGCGATAGAATTCGATAAAAATATGTTATTGATCCGTAAATATAAACTTTGATGAAATGCAGATAGTAAGTTTTTTAATGCATGTTAAACATTCAATTCTCAACTGTGCGTGAATGTCAGTTATGTGAATTCAACTGGTGAAAATAAGTCATCGATCTGTAAATATGAACTCTGATGAAATGAAGATAGGTAGTGCTTTGATACTTGGTTTCAACTTTGATATTATGAATCTAGCCATGCGAAAGTTAACTCTTTCAGTGCTGGAACCGAATTTTGAAGACCTTTGCAAACAGTTTGGATCCAGATGAGACGCCACAGAACGTGGCGTCTCACAATACACACATTGGGTAATAAAGTTGTTAACAATTAGCGATTATCATTACAATTCTTCCTTCCATGAAGTTAACGCAGTCGATACAGCTGTACTGCTTTTGCGTTTTAGAGCAATGTCACGTGTCAGTTAAGTACACTGTGTAATCTACACCCTTTTGTGTCAAAACCGGATTTATCTTGATTACGTAACAGACGGAGTATGTATGCGTGGATTACGTTGGATTTTAGCGCCTCGTGCCTTTGGTTAATCAGTCTTAATTTGTTCAAATATGGGAAATAATTGTTCGTTAGGATCTTTAATTCGTCTATCGGTCAACTGACGAAATATACGAAAATTAATGCCTGACGATATATAATGGTTTCACAGTATGTGCGTTCAATTGTGGACAGCATCGTGCGTTTAGATTTTATTCTTCATGAATTCAACGAAGGCAAATACGTCTACGTCTTCCTCATTGTCTTCGTCATTGTCTGCGTATTTGTATTCGTTGAATTTATAAAGAATAAACTGTAAACACATGTGTCAGTGATTCAGCAAAGTATTTAAACTTTAAATACAAACATTTGGCAAATTGGAAAGGCATTTCGATGAACAAGTATAAAGGAAAATATAATTTAATTGGATTCATTAATAATTGATAAAAATATTTATTGAAAGATTGCAATTTAATCACACAATTTTCATATGTGTTAGCCTACATTAGAGGTCTCGTTGGAAGATTGAAAGAGTTCATGTTCATATACGTCAAGTAAGTTACTTTCAAACAATAAACAAACGTAAAGCATGCGCTTAGCTGAAATAGGAATAAAGATTAGTAATATCATAAATGACAGCTCTGTGTGGATATGGATTTATTCATTTATTAAATGTATATAGTGTGACAAGAGTATTATATTTCTGTCAGTCTTTACTCAAACAAGGTCTGTTTGTAAAACATGCATGCCCCTATATGGGCTGTCAGTTGTAGTGGTAGCCATTGTGTGAATACGTTTTTGTCACTGTGACCTTGACCTTTGACCTAGTGACCTGAAAATCAATATGGGTCATCTGCGAGTCATGATCAATGTACCTATGAAGTTTCATGATCCTAGGCGTAAGCGTTCTTGAGTTATCATCCGGAAACCATTTTACTGTGTCAAGTAACGGTGACCTTTGACCTAGTGACCTGAAAATAAATAGGGGTCATCTGCGAGTCATGACCAAAGTTCCTATGAATTTCATGATCCTATGCGTAAGCGTTCTTGAGTTATCATCCGGAAACCATTTTACTGGTTCGAGTCACCGTGATCTTGACCTTTGACCTAGTGACCTGAAAATCAATAGGGGTCATCTGCCAGTCATGATCAATGTACCTATAAAGTTGCATGATCCTAGGCGTAAGCATTCTTGAGTTATCATCCGGAAACCATTTTACTGGTTCGAGTCGACGTGACCTTGACCTTTGACCTAGTGACCGGAAAATCAAAAAGGGTCATCTGCAAGATCAATGTACCTTTGAAGTTTCATGATCATAGACGTAAGCGTTATTGAGTTATCATCCGGAAACCATTTTTCTGTGTCGAGTTACCGTGACCCTGACCTTTGACCTAGTGATCTGAAAATCAATAAGGGTCATCTGCAAGTCATGATCAATGCACCTATGAAGTTTCATGATCCTAGGAGTAAGCGTTATTGAGTTATCATCCGGAAACCATTTTACTGGTTCCAGTCACCGTGACCTTTACCTTTGACCTAGTGACATGAAAATCAATAGGGGTCATCTGCGAGTCATGATCAATGTACCTATGAAGTTTCATGAGCGTAAGCGTTCTTGAGTTATCATCCTGAAATAACTGGTGGACGGACTGACCGACCGACAGACCGACGGACCGACATGTGCAAGACAATATAATAAAATTCCAACGATGTTTTCGACCAAATTATAATCCAATGTATAGAGTATCTTAAATTTTATTAGCAAATAACGTATACAATGTACATCTGTTAACACTCTTCTCAAAAACATAGTTTTTCAATCCGAGAAAATAACTGAAATATCTCCTATATGACAAATATTGTATTGTATTTTGGATAAACAGGCTTGGGTTGAATCTTTTTTTATCGCGTATGTCAAAGACTTTACAACATTTACCAACCAAACTAACTAATGTACGTAGGACGGTACATGACAACAATAACTTAAACTAATTTCTTTATTTCTGCTGTTGATAAGATGTAAATATAATTTTAAAGTGGTTGAACGTTCATTGATACCTTATTCCACTTATTCAATCTTCAAATTGTTTTGGTTTTAACACTTCCTGTTTTCGAGTTGATGTGGTTAAAGACCCGCTTATTTGTAGAACTCGCGTATATATATATATAATACGTATTTCCGGTTAATGGCGGGCGGAATAAAAAATTGATCGAGCGGTGTTTATATTTAAAATTCTAAGTGTTAAAAGTATAAGTAGTGGAATTTGTGGTTCACGAGACAGTTGGAATGGCTAGTTTATCGGTTGATGAGATTATAAGCTCTATGGATGAATCAGACTCAATATCTATGACGGAATACTCAATACCCGTGCAAAACCGGTTCAAACAAAGACAAAATGGCGGCATCGGATCGTCCGACGGCTTTCAAACAGTGCAACGAAAACCGAAAAGGAAAAAAAATGAGCAGCAGTAACACAGAACAGTTTGTAAATATGAATATAGATGATAAACTGTTGTGCATTTTCGAAAAAATTAACAGCGTTGAAGATAAAATACCACAGTGTAGAAGTGACATAGTGAGAGCAAACAAGAATTTCAAACGTATTGAAGACAGAGTGTGTGCACTAGAACAGGTATGCGAATGGCAATCAGAAATGGACAGGTCAATGTGTTACCATTCCATTGATAGGAATGCAAGAGACATGAGAAATAACATAATAATATATGGCCTGTCAGAAAAAATGTCGTACAATGACAGAACATTGGTGATAAGGTTCCTTGAGAACGAGTTAGAAATCGAAACAGAAGGCATGATGATAGACCGAGCACACAGGCTGGGGAGAATTAATTGTCATCTAAATGATCAAAAACGTCCAATGATAGTCCGCTTTCGCGATTACGTTGACACAGAAACAATTCTTGCTAGGGCCTTAAAACTAAAAAGAAGCCTGTTTGGAATAGACAGGCAATATCCAAAGGAGATAGCGAGAGCGCGAAAGGAATTGTATTAATCACATGAAGCTGTACAAGGGAGACAGTTACATCAGAAAGTCCAAATAAAATATCCAGCTAGATTGTACATCAACGGACGGGTGGTACGCGATATGTTTCCAGAATGGTACAGCATGCTCGCTACAGATAGGCTAAAACAGTGTCCGACCAGTCATACACATGATAAGAGTAGAGTGTACTCTAACGAAACCGTGGTAGAAAGTCGCGAAAATGATGAGGACAGTGATGAAGCTGGAACGGACGAGGTGTTTACATTTACCAAGAGCAAAGGTCAACAAAATCCTTCCATCGTAAACGCCCACCTCGATGTAAACAATCAAGACTGCATTGAAAACACACAAAGCCAAAGTAGGCCAAATTACGCGGACCGTAGTGAAAGCACGAGTAAAGAAAATGGCTGCTTACCGAAAGGCGGTGATTAACCCAACAGGGGAAATCAATCACGAGCGAAATTGACACAGACTGTTCGCAAAATCAAACGCAAAAAGCGAATTACTCCGATGTTTTTATTGTAGTGATTCTGGAATCCTTCGTGTTTTACTATTAAAGGTTATCATGCTGAACAAACATGATACAAAATTAAGTACTGCTTTTACAATTAGGTTATTGTCCGCTCGGATACTACTAAAATGTACCCCGGGTACTCGTATAAATAAATGTACCCCGGGTACGGAAATGATACTAAAAATAACCTGGCGAATTTAGACTGTAATCGATTTCTACTCCCGCAAAAAAATTCGCTGGCGCACCACACGCTACGAAATACGAAAACATTCTCTTTGAACAAAACTTGCCTCAATATTCTTTTTGAGTGCGAGCTTTGATAATATTGAGGCCATTATACCAAATATTGATATAAATATGAACATAATTTATTTGAAAAAAAGCCGGCAACGACCCATTTAGCGTTAGAATTCCCGGAAACGCTTAAGTATATTTTTCAAACCCGGGGTACATATATATATACAAGAGTACCCGGGGTAAATTTAAAGAGTATCCGGGAGGACAATGACCAATCGAGCATGACAAAAATCTTGCAAGATCCATGTTTTAAATTACAAAACAGTTTGTGTAAACACATCGGTTACATGGCCAAGTCCCTTACGTTTAGCGGGTTTTTGAAGTAAAACGATGTAGTCAAAAGGGAAAACACCCGAGTGATTAGCTTATTAAATGAGCGAAATTGTATGAAGAAAGAACATGATTAATTTTATTCATTCTGGTCCGAATTTGACATTAAATTGTCAAAAAAACACGATGTATTCCGGAATAGTTAAATTATCAACAACATAATGTTTTATGTCTTTTTGAAAATCGCATTAAAACCCCAAACCATTTCAAATATATGTAAATAAAACAAATGCTGCCTTAAAAGACTGATTAGATACAAACCCATTGCAACACAAATAGATCTTTTAAACTAGTATATGTGATATAAAATATATACTTGTAGTAGAAACAGAGGTACAGCTTTGTCGCATGCAAACCTTTAAACAGATCCCACTAGCCAACCGCTATACAAGCCACCTTTTGCCCAGATTGGCTATCCAATACGAGGCGACTTCCTTTAAATGAAACATTCAGGAAAGCGGACTTCACAGGCATTTCAAGAACAATACTTAACGAATAACCGGTAAGCCTGGTCTCTTTAAAGCGCGGCTTACTTAACGAATTACCGGTAGGCCTGGACTCTTCATAGCGCGGCTTACTTGACGAATTACCGGTAAGCCTGGTCTCTTCATAGCGCGGCTTACTTAACGAATTACCGGTAAGTCTGGTCTGTTCATAGTGCGGCTTACTTAACGAATTACCAGTAAGCATGGTCTCTTCATAGCGCGGCTTACTTAACGAATTACCGGTAAGCCTGGTCTCTTCATAGCGCGGCTTACTTAACGAATTACCGGTAAGCCTGGTCTCTTCATAGCGCGGCTTACTAAACGAATTACCAGTAAGCCTGGTCTCTTCATAGCGCGGCTTTCTTAACGAATTACCGGTAAGCCTAGTCTCTTCATAGCGCGGCTTACTTAACGAATTACCGGTAAGCCTGGTCTCTTCATGGCGCGGCTTAATTCACGAATTACCGGTAAGCCTGGTCTCTTCATAGCGCGGCTTACTTAACGAATTACCGGTAAGCCTGGTTTCTTCATAGCGCGGCTTACTTAACGAATTACCGGTAAGCCTGGACTCTTCATAGCGCGGCTAACTTAACGAATTACCGGTAAGCCTGGTCTCTTCATAGCGCGGCTTACTTAACGAATAACCGGTAAGCCTGGTCTCTTCATTGCGCGGCTAACTTAACGAATTACCGGTAAGCCTGGACTCTTCATAGCGCGGCTTACTTAACGAATTACCGGTAAGCCTGGTCTTTTCATAGCGCGGCTTACTTAACGAATAACCAGTAAGCCTGGTCTCTTCATAGCGCGGCTTATTCCAAGAATTACCAGTAAGCCTGGTCTCTTCATAGCGCGGCTTACTTAACGAATTACCGGTAAGCCTGGTCTCTTCATAGCGCTGCTTACTTCATGAATTACCGGAAAGCCTGGTCTCTTCGTAGCGCGGCTTACTTAACGAATTACCGGTAAGCCTGGTCTCTTCATAGCGCGGATTACTTCACGAATTACCAGTAAGCCTGGTATCTTCATAGCTTGGCTTACTTAACGAATAACCAGTAAGCCTGGTCTCTTCATAGCGCGGCTTACTTCACGAATTACCAGTAATCCTGGTCTCTTCATAGCGCGGCTTACTTAACGAATTATATGTAAGCCTGGTCTCTTCATAGCGCGGCTAACTTAACGAATTACCGGAAAGTCTGGTCTCTTCATAGCGCTGCTTACTTCACGAATTACCGGTAGGCCTGGTCTCTTCATAGCGCGGCTTACTTAACGAATTACCGGTCAGCCTGGTCTCTTCATAGCGCGGCTAACTTCACGAATTACCGGTAAGCCTGGTCTCTTCATAGCGCTGCTTACTTCACGAATTACCGGTAAGCCTGGTCTCTTCATAGCGCGGCTTACTTAACGAATTACCGGTAAGCCTGGTCTCTGCATAGCGCTGCTTACTTAACGAATTATAAGTAAGCCTGGTCTCTTCATAGCGCGGCTAACTTAACGAATTACCGGTAAGCCTGGTCTCTTCATAGCGCTGCTTACTTCACGAATTACCGGTAAGCCTGGTCTCTTCATAGCGCTGCTTACTTAACGAATAACCGGTCAGCCTGGTCTCTTCATAGCGCGGCTTACTTCACGAATTACCAATAATCCTGGTCTCTTCATAGCGCGGCTTACTTAACGAATTATATGTAAGCCTGGTCTCTTCATAGCGCGGCTAACTTAACGAATTACCGGAAAGCCTGGTCTCTTCATAGCGCTGCTTGCTTCACGAATTACCGGTAGGCCTGGTCTCTTCATAGCGCGGCTTACTTAACGAATTACCGGTCAGCCTGGTCTCTTCATAGCGCGGCTAACTTCACGAATTACCGGTAAGCCTGGTCTCTTCATAGCGCTGCTTACTTCACGAATTACCGGTAAGCCTGGTCTCTTCATAGCGCGGCTTACTTAACGAATTACCGGTAAGCCTGGTCTCTGCATAGCGCTGCTTACTTAACGAATTATAAGTAAGCCTGGTCTCTTCATAGCGCGGCTAACTTAACGAATTACCGGTAAGCCTGGTCTCTTCATAGCGCTGCTTACTTCACGAATTACCGGTAAGCCTGGTCTCTTCATAGCGCTGCTTACTTAACGAATTACCGGTCAGCCTGGTCTCTTCATAGCGCGGCTTACTTCACGAATTACCGGTAAGCCTGGTCTCTTCATAGCGCTGCTTACTTCACGAATTACCGGTAAGCCTGGTCTCTTCATAGCGCGGCTTACTTAACGAATTACCGGTAAGCCTGGTCTCTTCAAAGCGCTGCTTACATAACGAATTATAAGTAAGCCTGGTCTCTTCATAGCGCGGCTAACTTAACGAATTACCGGTAAGCCTGGTCTCTTCATAGCGCTGCTTACTTCACGAATAACCGGTAAGCCTGATCTCTTTATAGCGCTGCTTACTTAACGAATTACCGGTAAGCCTGGTCTCTTCATAGCGCGGCTTACTTAACGAATTACCGATAAGCCTGGTCTCTTCATAGCGCTGCTTACTTCACGAATTACCGGTAAGCCTGGTCTCTTCATAGCGCTGCTTACTTCACGAATTACCGGTAAGCCTGGTCTCTTCATAGCGCGGCTTACTTAACGAATTACCGGTAAGCCTGGTCTCTTCACAGCGCGGCTTACTTCACGAATAACCAGTAAGCCTGGTCTCTTCATAGCGCGGCTTACTTAACGAATTACCAGTAAGCCTGGTCTCTTCATAGCGCGGCTTACTTAACAAATTACCGGTAGGCCTGGTCTCTTCATAGCGCGGCTTACTTAACGAATTACCGGTAAGCCTGGTCTCATAGCGCGGCTTACTAAACGAATTACCGGTTAGCCTGGTCTCTTCATAGCGCGGCTTACTTAACGAATTACCGGTAAGCCTGGTCTCTTCATAGCGCGGCTTACTTAACGAATAACCGGTAAGCCTGGTCTTTTCATAGCGCGGCTTACTTCACGAATTACCGGTAAGCCTGGTCTCTTCATAGAGCGGCTTACTCAACGAATTACCGGTAAGCCTGGTCTCTTCAAAGCGCGGCTTACTTAACAAATTACCGGTAAGCCTGGTCTCTTCATAGCGCAGCTTACTTAACGAGTTACCGGTAAGCCTGGTCTCTTCATAGCGCGGCTTACTTAACGAATTACCGGTAAGCCTGGTCTCTTCATAGCGCGGCTTACTTAACGAATTATCGGTAAGCCTAGTCTCTTCATAGCGCGGCTTACTTAACGAATAACCGGTAAGCCTGGTCTCTTCATAGCGCGGCTTACTTAACGAATTATCGGTAAGCCTAGTCTCTTCATAGCACGGCTTACTAAACGAATTACTGGTTAGCCTGGTCGCTTCATAGCGCGGCTTACATGGAAGTAGTTTATATCACAGGTGTTGGGCGCGTGGCCAATTCACTGAAACAATATCAATATATCATAAAACAACATATTTCATCACTTTGACAAACAAAAAATCTGATGAGTTCATGTATATTATATCATATTTTTTTTGTCAAAGTGATAAAATATGTTGTTTTATGACATATTGATAGTGTTTCAGTGAATTGGCCAACACCTGTGGTTTATATTAATATATTTGATGACCAGTCATCCTTACAGGCTATTTCACTATTTTGGTATGAAATAACTCCTTAACAATATACAATTATTTGCCAAGAAAAATGACTGAAACACAAGAGGCTTACTGAGAGCTTCCATTCCTTAAAAGGACCTTTCCACAAACATTTGCATATATTCAATTTTGTCCATTAATGCTTAAAATTGATAAATGTAAACATCTGGCCCTGTGTTCACAAAACGATTTTGTAATCAAAAATCGATTTTAACTGACATCGATTTTCATTTTTTCAACTACAATGAAAATCCATTTTCAATGACAAACAAAATCAATTTTCGATTGCAAAAAATGTTTTGTGAACTAAGGAGTTCCAGTATACCAATACAATCGAAAAAAAAGTAACCCACACCTGGGCTTGAAACAATTACCCTTGGAGTAAAAGTCTAGCGGTTTTACCACTCGGCCATCGTTGCCGTCCAGGTACTTGATATATATTTTATACTTTATATAAGCAATCCTTGTAATGTCACAAAATATATTGATTTTGATAACAACAAAACTTTCAAAATTATACTATTTCACCTATTTGTAACGCTATATAATCATAAGGTTTTTAAATCATGAAAAGATGCTAAATGAATATTTAAGAGTGTAGTAAATGTTCAGTATTACTGTTTCCTTGCAAAAATATATCTAAAACAAAAATGTGCATATCGGAAAAGACAACCAATTATTTTGTCAATTTATCAAAACATGAAAAGGTCCCTTTAACAGTATTACAAATGTGTTACTAAAACACTTACTTTACACTTAACCCTATATGAGCATGTATGAGGTGCATTCCCCAAACAATACTAAAGTCTATAAGATACTGAATATTGTTAACACGGAACTGTCGGAGACGGGTGATGCTCCCCAAATTTTTTTTGGTCACAATTTTACACTATATATTCAGATAAAAGAAAACGTCTTGCAGGCACAGTAGATGGGGGGACAAGAATTTCTTTATAGAAAATTTAAAAGGGCCATAACTCTGTGAAAAATGATCCGACCAGAACCCGCTGATAATATGCACATCTCCTCTTGGTAGTGAAGCTTCCCATAAAGTTTCATTGAATTCCGGTCATTAGTTGCTGAGAAATAGCCCGGACAAGAATTGCACTTTATGTACAGTTAATTGAAAAATTCAAAAATTTCAAAGGGCCATACCTCTGTGAAAAATCATCCGACCACAACCCGCTGATAATATGCACATCTCCTCTTGGTAATGAAGCTTCCCATAAAGTTTCTTTGAATTCCAGTCATTAGTTGCTGAGAAATAGCCCGGACAAAAATTGTGCACTGACGGACAGACAGACAGACAGACAGACAGACGAACACATGGACAGACGAAGCGGCGACTATATGCTCTCCCCAAAATAAATTTTGGGGGAGCATGAAAATGTTATGTACTAAAACTATATGAAAGTCACGTCTAACACTTTTAATTTATTTATTTTTCATTTATAACAATTTGTTAATGGTATAATTTTAGCATGTATATTTGCAAACCATGAGGTGTTTAGATTGACTTGTCTTTATTCTTGAGTCTAAGAATGGCTTGTTGATTACGTGACAAGATTTAAATCATGTACATAACAATACTACATAAAGTCACATAAGTAAATTCCATTAACACAAAACAACCTGTCCACAGGTCAATGGCATATTAAGATTTGCCCACTGGGTAAACAGTGCTTATGGATGTGCCTAAAGTGTCATCATAGATAAGCCTGTGCAGTTTACACAGGCTAATCAGGGACAACACCTTACACACATGCATTTAACCCTCTTTTCTCAAAACGCGGCGCCATTGGATAATTTTCATCTATTTGATGACAATTTTGGAAAATAAGAATTCCTTAACAGCGTTCATTTATTTGCAAAATATGATGCTAAAAACAATGAATTCCTATACCTGCAGGTTTGTTACATACAAATTACCGACTGACAACATGTGCTTTGACCAATGTACATTAGTAAAAGCCATTAACACAAAAACTTCCACACCATCATCCATATGTTGTCGGCAGGTAACTGGGATATCAATGGCTCACTGACAGCCTCCCTGCAAAGTCTAGTCAAGATAGCGCCTCCCCTTCCAGTTTCTTCCGTCGTAGCTGAGTGAGTCGGTGCATCCATTTGTCGAGCTTCTCTCAGGATCCGAGTAGAGCTGTCAAGTAATTAAAACGAAGTGTTAAGTAAGGTCTAGAAAATGTTATTTGTTAATGCTTAACCCTTTACCACTTAGAAACGTATTTTGACATATGTGTAGTCCCTTAGAAAGTTGAATTTAATTAAAATCCTTTTCGTACTAGATTCAAGTTTTGAAGGCTTCATTTCCAACCCTTAGATACTGATGAGAGCAAACAGCATAACACCAGATAAGAATCGTCCGCTTAAATCTTTTCTTTAATCAATTAAGTCTTTACCACCTAGATATGTATTTGGACTCATTTGTAGTCCCTTAGAAAATAAAATGTATTTAAAGACCTTTCTTACTAGATCAAAGTTTTAAAGGTTTCAGTTCCAATCCTAGGATACTTATGAGCAGCAAACAGCATAAAACCGGAACAGACTGCGAGTTACTCACAGGCTGTTCTGGTTTTATGCTGTTTGTACATAGCCATTTTTACTATGCTTCTGAGTGGGAAAAGGTTCAACAAGGTCTTTACAGGGGCATGTAACATGAACTCGCTTCAACATGATGTAAGAGAACGATTTGAAATCTTACCATGCCGATTCGTAAGACTGTTACATGTGACAAACATGGATTGAAATTGTGTTGAAATTAATATGAGCCTCACTCTGGAAAACAGGGCTTAAAGCACTTTCTAGGAAAACAGGCTTAAAGCACTTTCTAGGAAAACAGGGCTTAAAGTACTTTCTTGGAAAACAGGGCTTAAAGCACTTTATAGGAAAACAGGGCTTAAAGCACTTTCTATGAAAACAGGGCTTAAAGCACTTTCTAGGAAAACAGGGCTTAAAGCACTTTCTAGGAAAACAGGGCTTAAAGCACTTTCAAGGAAAACAGGGCTTAAAGCACTTTCTAGGAAAACAGGGTTTAAACCTGTTTCTAGGAAAACAGGGCTTAAAGCACTTTCTAGGAAAACAGGGCTTAAAGCACTTTCTATGAAAACAGGGCTTAAAGCACTTTCTAGGAAAACATGGCCTCAAGTACTTTCTAGAAAAACAGGACTTAAAGCACTTTCTTGGAAAACAGGGCTTAAAGCACTTTCTAGGAAAACAGGGCTTAAACCTGTTTCTAGGAAAACAGGGCTTAAAGTACTTTATAGGAAAAAAGGGCTTAAAGCACTTTAAAGGAAAACAGGGCTTAAATCACTTTATAGGAAAAAAGGGCTTTAAGCACTTTATAGGAAAACAGGGCTTAAAGCACTTTATAGTAAAACAGGGCTTAAAGCACTTTATAGGAAAAAAGGGCTTAAAGCACTTTAAAGGAAAACAGGGCTTAAATCACTTTATAGGAAAAAAGGGCTTTAAGCACTTTATAGGAAAACAGGGCTTAAAGCACTTTATAGGAAAACAGGGCTTAAAGCACTTTATAGGAAAACAGGGCTTAAAGCACTTTATAGGAAAACAGGGCTTAAAGTACTTTTTAGGAAAACAGGGCTTAAAGCACTTTGTAGGAAAACAGTGCTTAAAGCACTTTGTAGGAAAACAGGGCTTAAAGCACTTTTTAGGAAAACAGGGCTTAAAGCACTGTATATGAAAACATGGCTTAAAGCGCTTTATAGGAAAACAGGGCTTAAAGCACTTTCTAGGAAAACAGGGCTTAAAGCACTTTCTAGGAAAACAGTGCTTAAAGCACTTTCTATGAAAACAGGGCTTTACGCACTTTCTAGGAAAGGGCTTTAAGCACTCACTCTATGAAAACAGGGCTAAAAGCACTCACTCTAGGAAAACAGGGCTTTAAGCACTCACTCTAGGAAAACAGGGCTTAAAGCACTTTCTAGGAAAACAAGGCTGTAAGCACTCACTCTAGGAAAACAGGGCTTAAAGCACTCACTCAAGGAAAACAGGGCTTAAAGCACTCACTCTAGGAAAACAGGGCTTTAAGCAATCACTCAAGGAAAACAGGGCTTAAAGCACTCACTCTAGGAAAACAGGGCTTTAAGCACGTGTGTTAATGTGAAAAAGCTAGAGAGGTATCCAAGCTGCTGATGGACAACAAGTATCACTGCCAAAGACTATAAAAATGTTCAAACTTAGTTTTATACCTGAAAATGAAAGTGTTTGTCTTTAACTTTGAATCAATAAATTAATATTAAATATATTATAAGAACAATCACACATCTATAAAAATGTGAATACTTCCATTTAATTGATGTTTTTTGGAGAATTCAATAGACTTACAGTTTGTTTTTTATTTTTATTTTTTTAGGGGGAGGCCTGACACTCTTTCTATAACACATGTATATAAAACTAGTTTCAGTGTAAAAATGTTGATTAATATATTGAAACTTATGTGGGCTTGCCAGCATCAATTTTATCTCCTTAACATAAAAAGTAACTATTTGAACTTTCTTTTACTGATATTTAACCCCAATACAATTAATGTCTACCACATTGACTATTAAAAGGCAATTAAAATAATATTTAATGTATAATATTATTATTATTTGCTCACACCATTCAGCATGTTATATTGAAATATTCACAATTAAATATAAAATACTAAGGGTGCTGTTTATTATTCAATAAATATTTTGGTGTTGAAATGTGCCTTATCAGTGGATATTTTTCAGATTGAATGATTGGCTGACATAGTATGGTATCAGATAAGAAATTAGCCCTCCCCCAATTAAATCAAATTTGCATCATAAACATTAATCCCTATCAGTGCTCCATCTAGGCCTTACAAAGGGATGTTGATAGACTTTTGATTGGTTCAGCCACCATCATTTTGAAAACAAGCGACTTTTGATTGGTTGAAGAACAGGAAGTTATATTTTGAAAACAAGCCTTTTCAGCAACTGACATTGAGCTAAATGTTAGGTATAATTGAGCAACATTAAGACTTATTATTCTAGTGTAAAATGTCTTGAAATACTTTCAGCATGAACCACATGAAGTATTGTGTGATGAAAACAATGTGTATTTACCACAATGTGTAAATCAACAATGAGTTTCTTGCAAAGGAGATTCAAAGTGGGTGGTGAAAGTGATATGGTCTCATAGTTCAGCAACTGCCTGTTTTTTTGAATACTAAAGAACCGTTGTTACAGGTTTGTATTTTCATTTCTGCATCCCTTTTTTATTTAGTTTATTGAATTAATTATGATCATTATCATATTTATGTATTGTCACTGGATAATGTAAATGGATAAGCAAAATGTAATGCAATTTTAAGGAAAAACAACACCATTTGAATTATTATGGCTGTATTTTATGGTTATTGTCATCTTAAATGTTATTTATACATATTTCTGGTCATTAATGATATTAAATGAGAACTTATTTTTTTTTATTTGAAGATTAAATCCCAAGGTGAAATGTACATTGATCGGAAGATTCTTTGGAAAGAAAGTGCATCATCGCCTGCCAAAAAGGGAGCAAAAGGGGGACTACCTGATGTATGGACTTTAATACCAGGTTTACTCTGCACGAGCAGGCCAACTTGAGGAGAATAGGAGTTGGAAAACCGCGCCCTGTCCTTGACCAAGAAAAGCTGGATTTGTTGAGAGGTAAAACTATACAGGTTATTGCATCTTAAAGGCGTCACACTTCCGACCAGTCCACACAGCCAAATGAGACCACGTATCTTGGTACATTTTCAAACAGAATTTTCTACCAAACGTAATTCCTTGTAATTATTTATAAAAAGCGTTTATTCACATGTGATCACGGGATTACAATTGCAAAAATAAACAAACAAAAACAACAAGCAAACAAACTTGTTTTGATTTAAATTTATAATTGTTATAGCAACAAGATTACCATAACAGCAATATTTAACACTTATAAAATATTTTTCAGGACCTGATCTCAAATGAGATCATGCACGAGACGCGCCTCGCAAAGGCCATGACAGTAGCTTTCAGACCTGATCAGCTGGTGACTGATCTATGAAGGGTCGTTCAACCTACCCTAAGGGGGAGATTCGAGAGGGTCTCCCGATTGCCGATCGCTGCGCCATGGTTGGTATGATTCTTATTTTAGGGAAAAGGGGGAATTATATATATAAGGCTCCTATTGCCTCTATATCCATTTTGAAAAAAAACATGATGCAATTAATTCAAATTTGACTCCAGCAAATAATCGTCTTGTGTTAATTTAATGCTACTGCTATAATTGAAGAGTTACAAAAAATTGTTTGTGTATAAAAAAATTTGGAGAATTTAACACAAAGGCAGACAGAAAAAAAAACTCAGTATAAAGTTAAAGATTAAACTTTCATTTTGAACGATAAAAAATTCAAGCCACAGTAATTCGCCTTCTTGTTTCAAAAACCTCTTTTGAAATCCTTCTAATGTAGATGATGTTAAAATGGGATACCTGAACTGATGATATTGATGTAAAGCTTATTCCACCAAAATCAAGGCATTCAGACTAGACTTGATCTTGGTGTTATAAACTTCTACATGTATTTTGAATACTGTTATGTACAGTAAAATTTTGCATTGATTGTTCATATACATTTCTTCAGATGTCATCTCCAAAAAGTTTGCCCTGCCCATTTCAACAGTGGCAGAAAAAAATGAGATGGGCCTTAAGGAGGCATCGTGTGTTGTACAGCGCGGAGAGTTTATGAGATGAATTGTGTAGTGCTGAGCAACTTTGTTGCGTGTGTATATAGGTGTAAATATGTGTAAAGGTCTATCCCAGGAAAACATATGATGAATGATTTCTTAAAAGCGTCATTTTATATATCCGGTACCACCAACACAGTTAAACACAATTATTATTAATTTTATCCTTTTTATCACCCTTCACTAACTGAAACTGTATACATCATGGTTCATACCCTTCTTTAGAATGGCCCTAAGATGAAAATGTTATTTATTTTTATTTATTATGTTAAAGGTGCTGTTATATTGTGATAATGTATCTTGGGTAGATGTTTTCCTGGTTTTGTTAAAAATGCACTTGAAAAATGTTCCCATTATTTGTTTTTTTTAAATAAACATAGTTTTGCTGCAAATTGTGTGTTTTTGTGTGTTTTTATCACACAGGGCTTGTAATGATCTGTTGTGATTTTATCTCTAACCTTTTTTACCAGAAAGGTGTAAAATATTTTTTTTACAAAGGTTACAGGTCAGAGGAGCAAAATTTTATAATCCCTTCAGTGAACAAAGACTCACAAAAACCAACTTAAACACACTTATGTAAACAGAAGGGTGTTTAAGTTGGTTTATGTGAGTCTTGTTGCACGCAAACAAACCACTCAGTTTCGGTTTTTGTGAGTTTTGGTAAGTTGGTTTTTGTGGGTTTTGGTATGTTGGTTTTTTTTAACCCACAAAAATCCAACTTACCAAAACCAACCAAGTGAGTTTCTTCTGTGTTTTACTCAGTTTTAACCAAGTTGGTAAAAAGACCCACTTTTAATACAGAAAAAACAACTTACCAAAACTCACAAAAAAAACAACTTACCAAAACCCACATAAGTGAGTTTTTCAGTGTTTTACTCACTTTTAACCAAGTTGGTAAAAAGACCGACTTTAAAGACAGAAAAAAAGCAACTTACCAAAACTCACAAAAAAGCAACTTACCAAAACGAACTAAAAACCTACTTACCTAAACCAACAAAAAAACTTACCAAAACCCACATGAGTTTTTTCTGTGTTTTACAGTTTTAACCAAGTCGGTAAGCAAAAAAGACCCACTTAAACCAACTGCCAATACCGCTTGGTTTAACACGGATACAACCCGTGTTTAACTCGAGTTTTACACACTTATTTGGGAAGGGCGCCATATGCTTATATTATCATTTTTTGATAATGACATTGTGTGCCTATCTTAATTGTAATTTGTTCAAGTTGGGCTATAAAAATATTATTTTAATAATCTCTATTTTAACATTTTGTCTCATGCTGGATATGTTATATTTTATTATAGTTTTTTTTTTATTTGCAGAAAGTTGCAACCACACATTTCGATGGGAAATGATCATTCGTTCAAGTTCTTGGCGGCACAGTTCTAGCCTTATCAGTTGCAGCGGTCTCAGTCTTTCTCTGCCTCTCAAACAATTCAAGATATACCCCCTCTACATTCCGACACAGCTTCAAATCAACCCATCTAAATACTTTTTAGGAAAGGTAACACTTTATCAACATATTTATTATTGATAATGTTTTTGTTTTGTTTTATGTTATTGTTTTATCTTTGGATGTTATAGATGATCTTAATTAAAAAAAGTCTAGAAATAATTTAAAGATTATTATTTTTAAAGTAGTTGTGCGATGAATGTTTAATGATGTTTTTATAAAGGTTTCTTTATTTCATTTTCAGGTTAACTAGACTACCAGGCTTCCAGTGTAAACAAACATTTTCTGTAAAATGTGTTAAAAATGTGGAGACAGCACCAGTTTTATGTACAATTTTGATTTAAGACACAAATTGTTCATGTATTATTAGGTATAGCAGGTATTGACTAAGAAAGCATCTTTAATATTTAGAATTTTTCTTTGTCGACTTAAATGTATTGTGTATGATATTCACTTTTTTGCCTTGCTATCTAAAGAGTGACACAAAAAAGGAAAGCATTTCCATCTTTAAAGTATAAATTGTCATTAATTCTTTTTTTTATCAAATCTGTAATTTTTATTTTTATGCCCCCGGTAGGGTGGCATATAGCAGTTGAGCTGTCAGTCCGTCTGTCTGTCTGTCAGTCCGTGATTCCGTCCGAAAACTTTAACATTGGCCATAACTTTTGCAATATTGAAGATAGCAACTTGATATCTGGCATGCATGTGTTTCTCATGGAGCTGCACATTTTGAGTGGTAAAAGGTCAAGGTCAAGATCATCCTTCAAGGTCTAGGGACGAACATACAAATCCAAGGGAAGTAATAAGCTTTAAATAGAGATAATTATCTGACCTGCCAAGTAATTTTTTTAATAAATCTAAGCGGCGCAGTAGGAGGCATTGTGTTTCTGACAAACACATCATGGTTAAAGGTCAAGGTTATCCTTCAAGGTCTAAGGTCGAAAATACACATCCAAGGGAAGTAATAAGCTTTAAGGGAGATAATTATCTGAACCTGCAAAATGATAACCTTTTTTTTAAATAAATCAAAGCGGTGCAGTAGGGGGCATTGTGTTTCTGACCACAACACATCGTGGTAAAAGGTCAAGGTCATCCTTCAAGTCAAAGGTCGAAAATACAAATCCAAGGGAAGTAATAAACTTTAAAGGGAGATAATTATTTAATATTGAAGATAGCAACTTGACATTTGGCATGCATGTGTATCTCATGGAGCTGCACATTTTGAGTGGTGAAAGGTGAAGTTCAAGGTAATCCTTCAAGATCCAATGTCAAATATATGGCGTCTGTCCGTCCGTCCGAAAACTAACATTGGCCAACACTTTTCAATATTGAAGATAGCAACTTAATATTTGGCATGCATGTGTATCTCATGAAGCTGCACATTTTAAAAGATAAAAGGTCAAGGTCATCCTTCAAGGTCAAAGGTCGAATATATGGCATCTGTCCGTCCGTCCGAAAACTAACATTGGCTTACACTTTTTCAATATTGAAGATAGCAACTTAATATTTGGCATGCATGTGTATCTCATGGAGCTGCACATTTTAAAAGATAAAAGGTCAAGGTCATCCTTCAAGGTCAAAGGTCAAATGTATGGCATCTGTCATGAATCCGAAGGGTGCTATATAGTTTTTGAACTGTCCGTCAGTCCGTCCGTCTGTCTGTTCGTCAGTCAGTCTGTCCATCCGTTAGTCTGTCCGTCCAAATATCCGTCCGAAAACATAAACATTGCCAATAATTTTTGCAATATTGAAGATAGCAACTTGATATTTGGCATGCATATGTATGTCATGGAACTGCACATTTTGAGTGATGAAAGGTCAAGGTCATCCTTCAAGGTCAAAGGTCAAATTTTGCAATATTTAGGATAGCAACGTGATATTTGGCATGCATGTGTACCTCATGGAGCTGCACATTTAGAATGGTGAAAGGTCAAGGTCAAGATCATCTTTCAAGGTCAAGGTCAAAGGTCAAATTGTGCAATATTGAAGATAAAAACTCGATATTTGGCATTCATGCATATCTCATGGAGCTGCACAGTTTGAGTGGTGAAAGGTCCAGGTCATCCTTCAAGGTCAAAGGTCAAATTTTGCAATATTGAAGATAGCAACTCGATATTTGGCATGCATGCGACTCTCATGGAGCTGCACATTTTGAGTGGTAAAAGGTCAAGGTCATCCTTCAAGGTCAAAGGTCAAATTTTGCAATCTTGAAGATAGCAACTCGATATTTGGCATGCAGGCAGATATCATGGAGCTGCAGATTTAGAGTGGTGAAAGGTTAATATCATCCTTCAAGGTCAAGGTCAAAGGTCAAATTTTGCAATATTGAAGATAGCAACTCCATATTTGGCATGCATGCGTACCTCATGGAGCTGCACATTTTGAGTAGTGAAAGGTCAAGGTCATCCTTCAAGGTCAAAGGTCAAATATATGGCTTCAAAGCGCCGCAGTAGGGAACATTGTGTTTCACGAACACAGCTCTTGTTTTAATTAAAACTTATTAATTTATTTTTGTTTATATATAAGGTAAATGTTTCTGATCATTGCTGTATACTTTGTGTTCTTTTAAAGTGAAGCAAGTGAGGCCCACATTTGTATTTGTTTTACTTTTCCCATAGATGAATGCTCATTTCTCTCATGTTTTCCATTTTTTATAAACTTATTAAATGAGATACGTTTTGATTATTACTTACTGTTTACTAATTTTCGGAATGGTTCAGTTTGTTTACATTTTAACGACGTAAGCGATATTCCACGCCTACAAAAGAAGTAGTTCTCAGTATGGGCGGGACTAGGCAAACATTGAACGCTGCACAAAATAGTGATGACGTCAAATGTGGGAGAAGTTAAACAAATGTTATTGATGGGCGGAGATTAAAATTGTTATCGGATGGGGTATCCGATAACACTTTAATATATCATGTCAGAGTCCCCAACGTTAATGTACAGTAGTGGCATAATACAATACGATACCATTGAATGTTCGTATGTTTAAACGCGAGCATGAATCAAAATTGTGTAATTTGCAGAAGCTGCAGTGTTATGATTACATTGTTATTTAAAACTTTAATCGCCGATTAATTGGCATAGTTTATTATATTCCTTTATTAAACATTTACGTTTTGAAATCCAGTCAAAAGCAGGTTTTTCTTTAATTTAACAGTCTCAAGTCAGATTTTAACAAAGTTTCCTTGTCAATTACTCTTGCAGATCGGTATATGTACGCGAAAACAAATAAAATCACAGTTGCATTTTCACATATATGAGTCCACAAGTAGTATCAATTTAAATGTTTCAACTTACCTCGTACATTGGTTTGGCCTCACGCTCTGTATCGTCGTCTGGGATGACTTCATAAATAACGTTGTCGTTGTAATTACATTCTGCAAAATTGATATATCACAATTGTCATTGACTGTGTGTAAAGACTTATCACACATAATACGTATAAAAACATATTGTTGTTTTTAAAATGTTAATAAAATATGTGTTTCCGTTTTTTTTTCGAACACTTTGCGTGTGTTAAATAACACAACGTGAGACATATTAATTTTAACACCTATCATTCAAGAAATGACGTATGGCTTACTGTTTACAAAATATAACTAGGTAATAAATGAGTTCAATCACTCGCCTTGTGGACTATATAGCCGTATACACATTACACTCTACGATGAGTGCCGACATCAAACGGAACGCGGGTATTTCGTGCAGATACACTACCACTAAGTCAAGCGTGTCATAAACTTCGCATGCGCTGCTTTTTTTTATATTTTTCTCACAAAATACTCGGTCTTCGCAAACTGGTCAAGGATAAAACTGCTAGTGAAGAATCGATCAATATATTTATTGGCCTGTGTTTTATGGCGGGAACTAAATGCGTTTATTTGTTTTCAGACATGTGTTCTGATTTACTTAGATTGTATATTGTTCAAGTTTTGAGTCCATATGTCTATCAAATCCTACAGCAAACAAAGGCGTTCTTGTGTTACCAGCAGTATACGTGGACGAAAAAATGACAAACAAATGTACGTTATCTATCGAATGCAGGAATGGTCAGTTTAGTCCCAATGTCCTTCGATTATTAAAACAAACCTAGGCAAGTTCTGGCAAAATAGCAATTAAACGATATAAACGACACGTAACAATTCATTTTAAATTTACCAGAAACTCTTTTATTGATAGGATAACAAACTGTGCCCATTACTGAGTATGCAAATAGCCACGAAATATTTTTAACGAACAACAGACTCGCAAAAAAAATGTTTAATGCCGCAAAAAAAAATCCTGTCGCTATTTTTCACATTTGCAAAGCTAAATAGCGAAAAACCGCCCTACGCTATATGTCGCCTAAGCAACGGTAGCCCTTACCCTAACGCTAACCCTAACTCTTACTGTCACACAACCTCCTGAGTCTTAATGTAGCATCAGTAACGCTAATTAGCGCTAACTAATCTCTACTCTATATGTAATATTGCATCAATAATGTTAAATGTCGAAACAAAACATACTGCAGATATATGACGCAACATCAACGCATAGTGTGTTATCTCTTTATGTTCACTCAATTTTAAAGTAATTTCTGTACTCACATATTATTTCCAAATCGGCAATCGTTCTGAAAATAATTAAGGGTAGTACTTAAACAGTATCCGTTACTTTCATAGTATCGGCCCTCCTCATAGTATCGACCCTTCACGAAAAACCTTCAAGACGTGCTGGAAAATTAATGTTTTTTTTCAAATTTTACAAGTTGTTATTTATTTGATAGTTATCCTTGACTATTACGACGATCATTCTCATGATTTCCAATGTTCATCGAAAAGTAGGTCATGTTTATTCCAGGGTGATGCTACGAGTGTTAAATTACGTAAAACACACGTAAGTACTTTGTTAATGGATAAGTGAAAGCTTATCAAATGTGTTATATGACGCTTATTTTTCAATAAAATGTACAAATATTTTAAAAACAAAATGAGCAAGAGTTTCGTATTTCCATTAAGTTACTATTTTTAGAACAAGCACGTGCGCATAGTAACAAATCTCAAGAACCAATCAGAAGGGCCTATACTATGAGAGGGTCGATACATCAAACATACTACTAAAGGGAGCTAGTCTAGCAAGTATTTTGTCAAAACATTACCGATTTAAATGCAGTTTTCGTTGTTAGGTCTAAGAATACACATTTAACTATACATGTTGTATATTAACATAAACACATGTTTTTTGCATTTGTTCACTTCCAAAATTCCAATGTTTTCATAATGAGGGCCGATACAACGGATAGACATGCTATATAACTCTGCACATAAGACATATCAATGTGGCACGGACTTTCAAAATCTTTTCGTAACAGCACAAGATTGCATGGACAAACATACGGTATTAAGTGATTTTCATCCTTTTTGAAAATTGTGTTTCTACCGTTACGATGGTAATACACGAGTTTAAAAAATAAGGTGTCTTAAGTCGTTGGTCGGGATATATTTTAATCAAACAACATCTTCAAAATCATAAGGTTTGAATTAAACCTACATTCAAACCCGATCATGTGGTAAGTGCACCTACATTCAAACCCGAGCATGCGGTAATTCTACCTACATTCAAACCCGAGCATGCGGTAAGTCTACCTACATTCAAACCCGAGCATGCGGTAAGTGCACCTACATTCAAACCCGATCATGTGGTAAGTGCACCTACATTCAAACCCGAACATGCGGTAAGTCTACCTACATTCAAACCCGAACATGCGGTAAGTCTACCGACATTCAAACCCGAGCATGCGGTAAGTCTACCTACATTCAAACCCGAGCATGCGGTAAGTCTACCGACATTCAAACCCGAGCATGAGGTGAGTCTACCTACATTCAAACCCGAGCATGAGGTAGGTCCACCAACACTCAAACCCGAGCATGCGGTAAGTCTACCTACATTCAAACCCGAGCATGCGGTAAGTCTACCTACATTCAAACCCGAGCATGAGGTAAGTCTACCTACATTCAAACCCGAGCATGATGTAAGTCTACCTACATTCAAACCCGAGCATGCGGTAAGTCTACGTACATTCAAACCCGATCGTGCGGTAAGTCTTCCTACATTCAAACCCGAGCATTCGGTAAGTCTACCTACATTCAAACCCGAGCATGAGGTGAGTCTACCTACATTCAAACCCGAGCATGAGGTAGGTCCACCAACACTCAAACCCGATCATGTGGTAAGTGCACCTACATTCAAACCCGAGCATGCGGTAAGTCTACCTACATTCAAACCCGAGCATGCGGTAAGTCTACGTACATTCAAACCCGAGCATGCTGTTAGTCTACCGACATTCAAACCCGAGCATGAGGTAGGTCCACCAACACTCAAACCCGATCATGTGGTAAGTGCACCTACATTCAAACCCGAGCATGCGGTAAGTCTACCTACATTCAAACCCGAGCATGCGGTAAGTCTACCTACATTCAAACCCGAGCATGAGGTAGGTCCACCAACACTCAAACCCGAGCATGCGGTAAGTCTACCTACATTCAAACCCGAGCATGCGGTAAGGCTACCTACATTCAAACCCGAGCATGCTGTAAGTCTACCTACATTCAAACCCGAGCATGCGGTAAGTCTACCTACATTCAAACCCGAGCATGCTGTTAGTCTACCTACATTCAAACCCGAGCATGATGTAAGTCTACCTACATTCAAACCCGAGCATGATGTAAGTCTACCTACATTCAAACCCGAGCATGCGGTAAGTCTACCTACATTCAAACCCGAGCATGCTGTAAGTCTACCTACATTCAAACCCGAGCATGATGTAAGTCTACGTACATTCAAACCCGAGCATGATGTAAGTCTACGTACATTCAAACCCGAGCATGATGTAAGTCTACGTACATTCAAACCCGAGCATGCGGTAAGTCTACCTACATTCAAACCCGAGCATGATGTAAGTCTACGTACATTCAAACCCGAGCATGATGTAAGTCTACCTACATTCAAACCCGAGCATGATGTAAGTCTACGTACATTCAAACCCGAGCATGATGTAAGTCTACCTACATTCAAACCCGAGCATGCTGTAAGTCTACCGACATTCAAACCGAGCATGATGTAAGTCTACGTACATTCAAACCCGAGCATGCGGTAAGTCTACGTACATTCAAACCCGAGCATGCGGTAAGTCTACCTACACTCAAACCCGAGCATGAGGTAAGTCTACCTACATTCAAACTCGAGCATGCGGAACGTATACCTGCATTCAAACCCGAGCATGCTGTAAGTCTACCTACATTCAAACCCGAGCATGAGGTTAGTCTACCTACATTCAAACCCGAGCATGAGGTAAGTCTACCTACATTCAAACCCGAGCATGCGGTAAGTCTACCGACATTCAAACCCGAGCATGCGGTAAGTCTACGTACATTCAAACCCGAGCATGCGGTAAGGCTACCTACATTCAAACCATAGTATGCGGTAAGTCTACCGACATTCAAACTCGAGCATGTGGTAAGTGTACCGATCTTCTAACCCGCGCGTGCGGTAAGTCCACGACATTCAAACCCGAGCATGCGCTAAGTTTTTCGACGTTCAAACCAGAGCATGTGGTAAGTCTACCGACATTCAAAACATAGTATGCGGTACTGTAAGTCTGCCTACATTCAAATCCGAGCGTGCGGTAAGTCTACCGACATTCAAACCCGAGCATGCGGTAAGTCTACCTACATTAAAACCCGAGCATGATGTAAGTCTACCTACATTCAAACCCGAGCATGCTGTAAGTCTACCTACATTCAAACCCGAGCATGCGGTAAGTCTACCTACATTCAAACCCGAGAATGCTGTTAGTCTACCTACATTCAAACCCGAGCATGCGGAAAGTCTACGTACATTCAAACCCGAGCATGCGGTAAGGCTACCTACATTCAAACCCGAGCATGCTGTTAGTCTACCTACATTCAAACCCGAGCATGCTGTTAGTCTACCTACATTCATACCCGAGCATGCGGTAAGTCTACCGACATTCAAACCCGAGCATGCTGTAAGTCTACCTACATTCAAACCCGAGCATGCTGTAAGTCTACCTACATTCAAACCCGAGCATGATGTAAGTCTACCTACATTCAAACCCGAGCATGCGGTAAGTCTACCGACATTCAAACCCGAGCATGCGGTAAGTCTACCTACATTCAAACCCGAGCATGATGTAAGTCTACGTACATTCAAACCCGAGCATGATGTAAGTCTACGTACATTCAAACCCGAGCATGATGTAAGTCTACGTACATTCAAACCCGAGCATGCGGTAAGTCTACCTACATTCAAACCCGAGCATGATGTAAGTCTACGTACATTCAAACCCGAGCATGATGTAAGTCTACCTACATTCAAACCCGAGCATGATGTAAGTCTACCTACATTCAAACCGAGCATGCGGTAAGTCTACCTACACTCAAACCCGAGCATGATGTAAGTCTACCTACATTCAAACCGAGCATGCGGTAAGTCTACCTACATTCAAACCGAGCATGCGGTAAGTCTACCTACATTCAAACCCGAGCATGCGGTAAGTCTACGTACATTCAAACCCGAGCATGCGGTAAGTCTACCTACATTCAAACCCGAGCATGCGGTAAGTCTACCTACATTCAAACCCGAGCATGCGGTAAGTCTACCTACATTCAAACCCGAGCATGCGGTAAGTCTACCTACATTCAAACCCGAGCATGATGTAAGTCTACCTACATTCAAACCGAGCATGCGGTAAGTCTACCGACATTCAAACCCGAGCATGCTGTAAGTCTACCTACATTCAAACCCGAGCATGCGGTTAGTCTACCGACATTCAAACCGAGCATGCGGTAAGTCTACCTACATTCAAACCCGAGCATGCGGTAAGTCTACCTACATTCAAACCGAGCATGCGGTAAGTCTACCTACACTCAAACCCGAGCATGATGTAAGTCTACCTACATTCAAACCCGAGCATGCTGTAAGTCTACCTACATTCAAACCCGAGCATGATGTAAGTCTACCTACATTCAAACCGAGCATGCGGTAAGTCTACCTACACTCAAACCCGAGCATGATGTAAGTCTACCTACATTCAAACCCGAGCATGCGGTAAGTCTACGTACATTCAAACCCGAACATGCGGTAAGTCTACGTACATTCAAACCCGAACATGCGGTAAGTCTACGTACATTCAAACCCGAACATGCGGTAAGTCTACGTACATTCAAACCCGAACATGCGGTAAGTCTACGTACATTCAAACTCGAGCATGCGGTAAGTCTACTGTCATTCAAACTCGAGCATGCGGAACGTATACCTGCATTCAAACCCGAGCATGCTGTAAGTCTACCTACATTCAAACCCGAGCATGAGGTAAGTCTACCTACATTCAAACCCGAGCATGAGGTAAGTCTACCTACATTCAAACCCGAGCATGCGGTAAGTCTACCGACATTCAAACCCGAGCATGATGTAAGTCTACCTACATTCAAACCCGAGCATGCTGTAAGTCTACCTACATTCAAACCCGAGCATGAGGTAAGTCTACCTACATTCAAACCCGAGCATGAGGTAAGTCTACCTACATTCAAACCCGAGCATGCGGTAAGTCTACCTACATTCAAACCCGAGCATGCGGTAAGGCTACCTACATTCAAACCCGAGCATGCTGTTAGTCTACCTACATTCAAACCCGAGCATGCGGTAAGTCTACCTACATTCAAACCCGATCATGCGGTAAGTCTACCTACATTCAAACCCGAGCATGCGGTAAGTCTACCTACATTCAAACCCGAGCATGCGGTAAGTCTACCTACATTCAAACCATAGTATGCGGTAAGTCTACCAACATTCAAACTCGAGCATGCTGTTAGTGTACCTACATGCAAACCCGAGCATGCGTTAAGTCTACCTGCAATCAACCCATAGTATGCGGTAAGTCTACCTACATTCAAACCCGAGCATGCGGTAAATCCACGACATTCAAACCCGAGCATGCGGTAAGTTTATCGACGTTCAAACCAGAGCATGCGGTAAGTCTACCTACATTCAAACCCGAACATGCGGTTAGTCTATCGATATTCAAACCCGAGCATCCAGTAAGTCTACCTACATTCATACCCGATCAAGCACTAAGAATACCGACATTTAAACCCGAGCCCGAACCAGATTTTTCCCCGACTATGGGCTATGACGTCTTAGGTCAGTATACAAGCAGCAATAATCCTTAAATAGTCATGTACCATGACTTGTTCAAATATTTAATTGTTTTTTTTAGTTCTAAGCGCACATGTTTCAGTTTAAATAATTCCAACCCGACTTTCCTTGGCGTTATTAACTTATACAAATGTATCTCGGACTTTGGTCTTACACTGCTTTCACAGTACACACAAACATTAACCCATTTATGCCTAGCGTCCTGAAAAAAAGGACATTGCAAACAGCGTAGACCCAGATGAGACGCCGCATGATGCGGCGTCTCATCTGGGTCTGCGCTGTTTGCTAAAAGAATTTTCAGTAATAAATATTCTAAATATAGAAATAAGTATACTAGACATCCCTAATTTTCGAAATAAATTGATCCAATTTAGAAGGATAGGAGAGTCCATTGGGCATAAATGGGTTAATGCTACACGTGCTATCTAATTTTCTTCATTCACTTTCATGATTAATACTGTATCCCATAATTTTGTATAACCGGCAATATGTCAGGGTCATTCATAAGCAGCTTCAAATTATAAACATAATGAACACTATCATGAAGTTTTTAAAAGAGAATAAGAGTTAAAACAGAGTTTCAAAAAAGCTGTTCATAAAAGTATAAGATTTCATAAAGAAATAGACGTTATGGAGTTTATTTTCTTGTTAAATATTAAATTTGTGTATCCACCGTTACGATAATACGATACTAAAATGTTACATTATTTTCTGCCCGTGCATGGGCAGCCTATAACGTATGTTTTACATTTAGTTATTTTTGAAATTTATCTTATTTTAATTGTCAACATGATCGGACATACACAATAAACTTTCCACATAATATTTGTATCCCTATTCCGAACCATAACTCCCCATTCTGCTGTTACACACTCTCAGACAATGGCGTTATATATACCAAAAATACAAACAAACATAGCAGGGGAAGAAACATATTAAGATGACATTTAACTTAATTGCATTTCCGATAAGGTATCAAACAAGAATGACACACATATCGAAGTTAAATGGGACGAAGCTGTTTGCTTTGAGATTTGCAATTTCTGTCATTTTATTAAATAGTTGTGTTATAAAAAGAGAGTTAAGAGTTAGAAAAGAAAAGAAAATATCGGATTATATTAATTATAAGTGTTAACTTACCTGTGCACAAAGTGCAAGATATGAGCTTTGGAACCGCCTTTCGTCCATAACGCGTCGTTTATTTTTCAATCAAAATACCCTCCTAAACCACTGCGCAGTATTTTACGGAACTTGGCGGGAATCATCTTTGGTATTTTATTGTTCGATGTTGTTTGAATCGAATCCGTTCTGTTGCATATGTAATTCACCTGATCTATCTATCTATCTATCTATCTATCTATCTATCTATCTATCTATCTATCTATCTATCTATCTATCTATCTATCTATCTATCTATCTATCTATCTATCTATCTATCTATCTATCTATCTATCTATCTATCTATCTATCTATCTATCTATCTATCTATCTATCTATCTATCTATCTATCTATCTATCTATCTATCTATCTATCTATCTATCTATCTATCTATCTATCTATCTATCTATCTATCTATCTATCTATCTATCTATCTATCTATCTATCTATCTATCTATCTATCTATCTATCTATCTATCTATCTATCTATCTATCTATCTATCTATCTATCTATCTATCTATCTATCTATCTATCTATCTATCTATCTATCTATCTATCTATCTATCTATCTATCTATCTATCTATCTATCTATCTATCTATCTATCTATCTATCTATCTATCTATCTATCTATCTATCTATCTATCTATCTATCTATCTATCTATCTATCTATATATCTATCTATCTATCTATCTATCTATCTATCTATCTATCTATCTATCTATCTATCTATCTATCTACATATCTATCTATCTATCTATCTATCTATCTATCTATCTATCTATCTATCTATCTATCTATCTATCTATCTATCTATCTATCTTTACCCTGCCTCTGTTGCAAACATTGACCTAATTAAGCAGGGTCGAATAAAATTTCCTATCGCCGGTCAACATGAAGTAGTGTATTCCCACGCACGCTGTTACACATAGTTGAGTGTAACCTTTCCAATACACTACACAATGATGTAGTATTTTACCAATAGTGAATGCTATCATCATTGTAGACCAAGAAAAATATCAAATACTCTATTCATTTTTTATTTCTTCTCATATTTTCAATAGGAAAGTATTAAAAGGAACAGTTAAAAGTGGAAATATTTTTTACGTGATACAATCGGTAGTAATTCGGTCGTCAGGAATGTTATGTACATGTAGGGGGCTCGACAAGAATAATTATATTAATTATGTTAAGATATGCGACAAGCTGGAGAAAGATCGATTTTGGTCGAGGGCAATGGCTTTTATTAGTGGACGAGTCTAGTGTCACCGTAGACAGGGTAGAATGTGTTATATTATAGGGATTTTGGGTTTCGGAGATCCCTAAGGAGAATAGCCTTTGCGTTTAAATCAATGTGGTAATTCAGTGAAGACAATCCAGACATGCAATATCTTTTTGCAAAACGGGTTGCAGTGTCGTTATGCAATACCTTTTAAGGGACTTTTTCAGAGTTTACGATTTGAATTCTTTTCCGATTTTGTATCGCACATTCCGTACATACAAAACAAACATAATATTATGAATACGGTTATATTAATTTGTAATTATAAGTTAAACGTGAGTAAAGTATTTGGCGTGAATGAAATGTAGATGAATAAAACGGACTGTTGTGAGTTGCTGTCTACCTTAAAATTGCTGGTGGTAGGACACATTACATGAAACGCAAAATAAACTTTAATTGTACATCGCAGGATGGTAGAGCGAATATTGCACTAGTTTTGAACATTAAATCAGGTTTATGTTTTGTTTTGTATTGTTATGCGTATAATGATATTGAAAAGTCACTTTCCTTAAATAAAAGTATCGCGATCGTGTGGGATAATAAAGGTACAAAGCGTTGTGTGTTCAGGTTCTTCCTTTTACTTCAGATTCAAATATAAACATGACGTATATGAACAACAACAAATATGGCGTGACGTCAGGGACGTAAATACACTTAAGCGCGGCGCGGCAAATAACGTTACGTTACATTCACAACAAAAAGTAATTCAGGTGGTGACGAGAGGCGCACTCTGAGGTATTCAATAATGCATAACGAACACAATGCAATTACATGCAGACATTAAAATACTCGCTCTGGAAAAACAGGGCTTAATGCATGTGTGTAAAGTGTCGTCTTAACCCATTAATGCCTAGTGGACTCTCCCATCCTTCTACATTTGATCAAGTTATTTCCAAAATAAGGGATGTCTAGTATATTTATTTCTAGTTTTAGAATATTTCTTACAGAACTTATTTTAAGCAAACAGTGTAGACCCTGATGAGATGCCGCATTATGCGGCGTCTCATCTGGGTCTACGCATTTTGCTCAGGCCTATTTTGTAGACGCTAGGCATAAATGGGTCAAATAAGCGTGTGTAATCCGCACAGGCAAATTAGGGACGACACTTTCCGTCTAAACTCGATTTTCGAGTAGAAGATACTTCCTTCAAACGAAAAAAATCCATAAATAAGGGAAGTATTGTCACTAATTAAACCGTGTGGACTACACAGGCTCATCTGTTATTTAATCGGGCATCAACTTTACGGGGAACTAAGTAGATTGTTTAAAATACGCCTCTTCAAACATATAATTTTATATACTAGGAAACATTGTCAGATTGAAAAGACCGAAAGTGTACGATCGTGACTCATAAGCAAACATCAGATACGTTAATCTTTTCGCAATTCAAGATTGTGGTTATTAATTCTATAAATGAAGTTCACTTTGCAATATCTTTACAATTCACTGTGAATGTGTCAAAGGTATCAACATAATTGTTTTAGATAGAAAAACATAGATAAATATTTATCTTCGCAGAAATAGTGTAAATTAATTAGATATTCTTCTTTGATCCATCCCCTCTGTGAATATACATTTTTAGAGCCTTTTGATTTGCGGATAACGTTGATTTATATTAAATTAAATTTGTAAACCAATGAGCAAACAAGTCCCATGATGCCGTTATGATGTCAGATATAAGGATAAAATTAATACAAAGTCACGATGTCAATTACTCAATCAGAAAGTTCGTTAAACTTTGGGTTATATATGTATACAAACATTATTAGACGAATGAGTAGCAGCAGCAGCAGCAAAAATAATAGTAAAAGTCTTAGTTGCAACGGTGGTAGTGGTAGTGGTAGTAGTAGTAGTAGTAGTAGTAGTTAGTAGTAGTAGTAGTAGTAGTAGTAGTAGTAGTAGTAGTAGTAGTAGTAGTAGTAGTAGTAGTAGTAGTAGTAGTAGTAGTAGTTGTAGTAGTAGTAGAAGTAGTAGTAGTAGTAGTAGTAGTAGCAATAGTAGTAGTAGTAGTAGTAGCAGTAGTAGCAGTAGAAGCAGAAGAAGCAGTTTTAGCAGTAGTAGCAGTAGCAGCAGTATTAGCAGCAGTAGTAGTAGTAGTAGCCGTAGAAATAGTAGTAAAATACGATTGAACAAGGAAAATATAAACCAACACACAAAAATAGTTGTTGTTTTAAAAGACGTCGTAGTTTATGTTCTAGTGGCAGTCTAAGTAGCAGTAGTGGATGTAGTAATTGTTGTAATGTCTTAGCAGGAGACGTAGCACTAGTTATAGTTGCAGAAGCGTCAACAACAGCAGGAGACTTAGCACTAGTTATAGTAGCAGTAGCGTCAACAGCAGCAAGAGACGTAGCACTAGTTATAGAAGCAGTAGCGTCAACAGCAGCAGGAGACGTAGCACTAGTTATAGTAGCAGTAGCGTCAACAGCAGAAGGAGACGTAGCACTAGTTATAGTAGCAGTTGCGTCAACAGCAGCAGGAGACGTAGCACTAGTAATAGTAGCAGTAGCGTCAACAGCAGCAGGAGACGTAGCACTTATTATAGTAGCAGTAGCGTCAACAGCAGCAGGAGACGTAGCACTAGTTATAGTAGCTTTTCTTTTGAAGTCTTATCAGTTTAATATACACAGATAAATGAACAACACTTAAATAAAAAAAAAATGTAATTATAGTTATCTTCTTTCTTACGACTTTTTAATATTCAATATCTTTATTATTTTATCTTGAAGAAATTGTCTTGAGTCATATACTTGAGTTGTGGGATTCGGCTTCGGTATAATTGCTCGATAACTTTATTGTTGTTTCTTATTAATTTCGATAATTCTATTAAACGAACGGTGATAACCTGCACACTTTCAGTTACTTTATGAAGCTAGATGGTATGAGGCAACTGATGTTATGAAGCGGTGATTAAAAAAGCAGTGATACAATAAAGAACAAATGTATATGTCGTAATTTTAAGAAACAGTGATTTACCGACATATGACATTTATCGCACTCGAATGGAAAGTATGTCATTTACGTTTGATATCGTGTCAAAAGTCACAAGTGAAATTCATGGTTGATATATTTCGCACTTAACTATATGTATATCATTTTGGCTAGTAAACAAAAGAAAATCTTTGTTATCGAAAATGCAGAATTCGTGTTGCGCTGGATATTTGGAAGACATGTTGGACTCTTTTGATAAAAACATTTTTTGAAGTACCTTTATTGTCCGATGTTTCTCTCATTATCATGTTGTATTGGACTTATAAACAATGCCTTATCATTTACCTTTTACAAGAAAATAATGCACAAGTCGACGGAAAATCAGCTACTGGTTTATCTCGCAGTCACAGTTTGGATATCGTGTTTGACGAACTTCACAACTATTACGCTGGATCTTTATCCAGTAACATTCACCAGCAACGTCGCTTGCAAGCTGATGTCTTTTGGAAATGTTTCTGCCATCTCCTCCTCCCTTGTGATGGTGTTTATCCTTACAATAGATCGATTTTTTACGGTGTATGAACCATTTCAAACATGGAAGTTGACACCACTTCGCTGCAAGTTGTTCACAGCTGGATTGTTTGCACTCACTTGTGGGTCTTCAATTCCCCATTTGTTTATGGCTGAAGTGAAAGAAATTGATCTGCAAATCATTGAGGCAAATGTCACGTTTAAAGGACATCAATGTGAAATCACGGTTACGGGAGATTTTTGCTGGCTTTCAACAGCCTCCTACATTGTCAAGATTGTGGATGTTGCCTTAATTTTACAAGCTCCGTCGTGATGTACTACCTGATTGCTCGAAAGGTTTACAAGTCTAAACAAAAAATGTTGAAGCACCATATTAATGAACATTCAAACAAGGCACTGGATAAAAATACACGTGTTACAACACATGATACCTCTCATAAAGCAGTGAATTGTACAAATGCCAGTTTCGAATCTAATCAAATGCAAAATCTTGCAACACCAGAAGACGCACGAATGAATATCCGACAAGAAACAACAGTGAAGCAGCGTAAACGCGATGACATAAATCTTAATATCACACTGATGGTATTTCTTATGGCAATCACGTCCTTCGTGAGAATGATGCCTCACTGTGTGTTAGCATTAGTATCTAGACTGAGGAGAGACGAAAATCCTTGGTGGATTGCAATGTGGGCTGGCGCGGTAGCCATAAACAGCAGCGTCAACCCGTTCATCATTGGCTTCTGTAACAGTGAGTTTCGCGTGTATGTGAAAAACGTCTTCCGATGTAGAAGTGTAAAATAAGGGACATTTGGACATGTTTCACGAGTACATCCTGCGGTGTAGAAATGTGCAATGACAGGTCTATGGGCATGCAGTTGACAATTTACACTTGAACAATTACGTTTGTGCACTAGTTTGCATCTTTTTTTTTGTCGGAAGTGGTGTTTTTTTAATGTTACACGTATCATTAAACCTATATATTCCATTTTATGTTGATGTCATTATAACTGTATAAATGAAAATGCCTTATGCATTCGCAGGGGTATTTGAAGAAAGTATTTCGATTCGTATTCAATGTATAAATATGCTTGCGAATATACTCTTTATAACATTCAAAATGTTTTTATATAATAAAAAACTTTTACTTTAGAAGTGGTCCATGTTTGTTTCATAATATAGTAAAATGTCATTACATTTCTCAATATACTGTACACCATTTTACGTTGAAATACATGTAAATATATTGAATTTGTATTTTTTGTATTTTGTAGTTTGAGCTTGTATACTCCTTGTGTGTGAAATTCTAGTTTGATCTTAAAGTTTATTTATTAATTTATTGACAAATATACATAAATATCCAATAACATATTGTATTCTTTTTATATAAATCATCCTAAGTCCTAAATAAAGAATTGCGCATTGAGTTTGTTTTAAGTTTGCTGTTCCATATTGTTATATCCCATTATATTTGTCAAGAAGTTAAAAACAAAACAAATGCAATGTCATAGTTATTCTCCCTTTATATGTTAGTCTACGTCGAGATAAACGTATATATATTTTGATTATTGTTGAAAGTGATATTATGGGCATTTTCAGTGTTGAATTGAGCTGAAAAGACTTAACAGGTCAAAAGAGTAAGTTAAAATTTGGTTACTGACCAATTATCTGCAACTCATTTTGCTACCAGTTGTTTATACAAATATATTTTATATATTATATTGTACGTGACCCACCCAGTCCTGTAAGCCGAAATGATCCGTAAAACAAATTGGTGTATTTGTGTCGTATAAACGAATCTGCACTAAAACTAAATTTTGGTTCACATTGTAAACGCGTGATCAGATGTCAAACGAAAGTACGGTTGATATTCAAATGCATTATTTTTCTCTTTCCGGGATATTCTTTTAGTATGTTGATGCTGCATTAAAAAATATAAGTGTTTATGAAGTGAGAACACTAAAACTAAATAACGGTTGCGATAGACACCTATAAACTGTTAGATGCCATAATATCACTTTAATTGTGCGGTTCCATATTGTTTTCTCATAGTATATTTGTCAAAGCTGTTGTTTTTAAAATGCAGTTTCATATTGCCTTTTTCTTGCAAGTGCCATTTTTGTTTGGCATAAAAGTTTACAACTTGTTATTTTTATATTGTCTTTTCATAGTTTGTTCTCCTTGTAAATGTCAGTCAATGTTGAAGTACACAACCATTAAATTCTGCTGTTTTGCATATTGTATTCTCTTGGAATAGCTGTCAAAAAAACCCTGCGTAGTTTCATATTATATTATAATTGTTTATATCATTCTAGGATGAAATTAAAGCTTATACATTTAACAAAAGTTTGGTTTCATACTATATTCTCATTGTAACCTCTATAAAACGTTCACAATAAAATAATATACATGTTTCATATTAAATTTTTCTTGTACACATGGAGATTTTTCTAACGCAACCCGTTTTCAAATCAATATAGCTCCCTTATTTTATAACGGATTTTATTAAAATTTGCACTCAGACTAATTCCTCAAAATATCTTATACTTCATGTAACTTTAATTGAAATTATTCAACAATATAATATCAAACATAACCAATTAAAAAATAAAAAGTGAAATTCTCAAAATCGTGCAACGTAAAATAATAATGTGAAAAGTAAAACGCATTAAATTGCGCGTCATAATTACCGACCGGCTTGCAATATTGCGCTCCTGAATATTCATACGAGCCATACTGTGTTTTAATTAATGTTTTCCTGGTGTAAAATGATAAAATTGAAATTAAATTGGAATTATATAGCGTTGTACTGCACTTGGTAGCTTTTCAAACGCAAAATGTGATCATTTGACTACAGTATGCGCAAGCAAACGATAAAATCATTCATTCGTTGCGATCGGGTGCTCAAAATGCAAGACCAAGCTCGGTCGACAGATTTGTTTCCAAATCCAAACTGTTGTAGAGATTGGTCAATCAAATTAGGTTTATTGGTCGGAAACCAACTTATTGAAGTCGAAAACCTTACCGTCCACAATACTCAATTTAAAAATCAAGTATTTTCTTTGTTGATATACTCATATATTGTATAATGCTTTTAATAAGCTAACAATAATTGTTTGGTCTAGTAATAAATGTTGTTTCATTTTGTTATACAAGCTCATATAATTACCTTACGAGTGCTTCATGCCGATTAATGCCTGGAATAAAAATACTTTTGTTAACACATTATTGTTTTAAAGTTTGCTTTAAGCGTTTATTTGATTTGCAAATTATTTCAATAATTGAACCTAAACACTTTTAACAACTTTTCTTTAAATGGTGTGTAGTTGACCCCCGTCAAAAATCAGAATGGTTGAGGTTAAAGGAATGCTATTGTCCGTCAATATTTTTGTACGTAAGATTGCATTGTTATGCAAAATAATTTATAGCTGTTTTTATGTGCAGAAGGCATTAGTCAGTCTTCACGGCTCAATGTCAAGGCCAAGGTCACACTAGGAGATAAAAAAGCTTGAACCATCATGTTTTTGTCCGCTCCTGATATAATTCGGAATATCATTAATATACAGAAGGCATGAGCTGGTGAAGCTGCCTCTAAGTTATAATAATACTTATAACACATGCCCGCTCCATGTATACGATTTCCTGTTTAAGATTTGTATTATGTATTTAAGATACATTTATGTTTTCAATTCATTTCCCATTTTTCCTAATCGGTGTTGTAAGGCTACATCTTATATATATATATATATATATATATATATATATATATATATATATATATATATATATATATATATATATATATATATATATATATATTTATATATATATATATACGCATATTTATTTAGCACCATTCATTCTTTCTTAACTCGCATTTATCTTACTACAAACACTTTGGTAAATATAAGGCATATACACACATAAAAAGAAAATTGGAAAATTATCTGTTTCGATTTTTTTATGTCGAAAGATCATACATTCTTGCTTTAACGACGAATCAGATGTCATTCAATGGTAGTATATGTAACAGCTTGAATCATTTCTATTTTATAAGGTTTATTTCGCCAACGAAAGATATTAGCACGATTGTTAATGCAATAATACAAATCATTTCCAAATAATAATTTGAAGACATGTGTGCAGATAACAAAGGTAAATGTGAATAAAGGTATATGTGAGTCGCGTTCTGAGAAAACTGGGCTTAATGCATGTGCGTAAAGTGTAATCCCATATTAGCCTGTGCAGTCCGCACAGGCACATCAGGGACGACACAGTCCGCCTAAACTTGATTTTCGGTAAGGAGGGACTTTATTGAAACTAAAAATACCATGAAAGCGGAAAGTGTCGTCCCTGATTAGCCTGTGCGGACTGAATAGGCTATTCTGGGACATTTTACGCACAAGCATTATGCCCAGTTTTCTCAGAACAGGACTCATGAACATTCATATTGCATATGTAAATTTTTAAGATTTTAATACGAGTAGTAATGGACAAGGTAACATTATTTCATGGCATTGTACGATATTTCATACTATAATAATAATAATAAGTTTGACAAATGGATTTCACTACAGGTACATTCCAGTTTCAAATATAATTACATTCGATTAAATAGCCACTTCATTCAGCTTGATTTGATCAAGAGGCTTGACTCGAATGAAACACGGCGCTACTGGGGCGGGAAATACTTTTTCCTTTGTTTCACGCTTATTCACATGCATCCTGCAACAAAGTATTATCGATCCAAGTAGATGGCGCATAATACGCTTTGTTTACGATAATGATGACCAGTACATACGGTTTGCTTCGTGAAGTTCAAGCAACAAACGCAACAATCATATCACGACTTCATAAAACAAATATAAAACAAATATTGTGTGTGTAGATGGCCATTTGGGAATGTTGGTATAATTACACACTTTCGATGCTCTATAGTTATATAGAAAATAATTTATTGTTACATAACATCATTATTCAACAATGAAGTATACACTTACTTACCATTTACATTTCAGTACAACTAATACACAGACTGAAATCAGCAACAGACCCACAACAGCCCCAATGATCCACAGTTTTGGTGAATCAGAGTCAATCGAGACCGTGCAGTCTGAATAAAAACACGTTCATAACGACATTACGATTTAAACAAAGGCGTTGAAATATGATAATGTCAACGTTAGTTGAGTATATGGTGTGTATTAACCCATATAAATTGTAATCATGCATTAAATCAAATTGTCATTTTACTTGAAGTGATTTTCATTTATGACTTCGCTATGTTGTTATTTCATGTATAATTGTATTAAGTGTTTCGTCAATAGATAAAAATACACTTTGTTTAATGGAGCAATACTAGTTTTTATTGTACATGTAATTATATCGACGTTTACCTATTTTATGATAAGTTCTAGTTTGTGCTTAGAAGAGTCAACTGCTTGGTTAGCATTTATGATGTTCAATAAAAAGGGTGATACATCTTTTTTGATTTGATCATTTTTAAATTAACGTCACTATAAAACAGGGAACACCGTTATTAATCGGCATTTGTTTGATATCTTCAAACGGGTGAAAACAATTACTTTATAAATAAAGGTGATTTTTCTTACACGGCCCCATGTAAGTTCCAAAGGTAACATAATAAAAATATTAATATCTTTTTGAAATGAAAAAATAATTGTTAAATAAATATATATGATACGCGTGACTGGAGATTACCTTCTGGTGTCCGTTCGTATGGGATACCAAAGGGGTCGAAACTTTAACTTCTGCTCGAGCAGAAAAAAATGCTGCTCGAGCAGCAATTAAATGCTGCTCGACCAGCAAAATACTGCTCGACCAGCAAATTTACTGCTCGACCAGCATTTTTTCTGCTCGAGCAGAAAAATCCTGCTCGACCAGCATTTATTTTTAGATTATGGCATTAGCCAATCAGAACTCTTGTTATATTTGCCATTTGGTGCAAAACTGGTTTGTTTGGAAAAAATGGCTGCCGCCGTGATGGTGCCTTTTTCACATCTTCTGCAAGTTTATGTGACGATCTGTTTAAAGTTTAACATTGACACGCGGTAAGTGCTTTATATTTTGGCTGCAAACTAGTCGATCAAAAAATTGTTGCCATTCGCTTAATGAGAAAATCGATCATAAATGTCTAACGGCTGTTAAAACTTTTGCGAAAATCACGACGATGACTGATAAGAATTGGTCAATGGGTGGGTTCTCTGTTTCTATCGATTTACTTTCTTAATGATGTTTAATTATTGCTTCCGACACAGGTGCCGATTGCCTGTGATTGTGCCTTTCTGGTTAACATTGTTTACGTTTCTCGTTCTCCCCATATATGTATATCTGCTGTCCTAACTTTTACAATTATCCAAAATATCATGTCTGTTAACCAGTTCTCAGTGCCCCAGATAAGCTGCGTATCTGCGTCTTTCACCCTATTAAAATATTTAAAAATGCAAAGAAAAACAATATCATGAGTATTGAAAAGGCAACCAATTTGACTTTTACGCAAATTCATCAAATTAACGATACAAAACTTCGATTAAAAATGCTATGCTCATTTTAGGTATTTTCTCTTTGGAATTATTATCATAACGCGGTGACGCTTACACTCAGTAAGCTTAGCAAACGGTCATAGTTATTCAAACGCTATGCGTTTTCAATCTGACCTAATTCGTCGCTCATTGTGCATGTATTTGTAAAGCGTCTGTAGTTTCAGTTTCTATTACGATGCGAAATAAAAATAGCTAAGAGAGGTCGAAAGACGTCCGAGATTGTTGCGCCAAAATATCAGCCGATCGCAAACTTTTTCGAATCAAGAAAGCAAGAGCCAATAAGTGCCGAATCATTCGTGTTATCGATTTTGTTAGAAACTGTGCATACAGCATTTGAGTTGACATCCAAAAAACATGATGGAAAGTCTGTGACTTAACAAATCTGTCAAAAGTATAAAAAGGCATGTCATTGGTTAGAAATTCTCGACATTTTTTAAAGTTTATATCATGGACAGTTTCAAGGATAAAAGATGTAACAAAACATCAGTTTATTAAAATGTATGATGATAGTTTACAGTTCTATTGAATCAATACAAGAGTGCAGCGTCAACGGAAGTAAATCAGCAATTATTTAAAGTTATGCATTTTTATTACTCATTTCACTCTATATGAAGAATGGAATCACCCTATTTTTTAAAATCAATGGTTGAAAACCCAATTTTCCCAAATAATTATCTGGGGCACTGAGTTCTCGAGGACTTTTCTCAATTTCAATGTAAATTATTTTTCACCGAGGCCTATTAGCTTGTTCAAAGCTAACAACAGGTAAAATGTGAGTTGTGTCTGAATTACAAGTTGTTTAATTTTTCATATTGAAATGTTTACAATTTACTATTTATTGAATAACTTGGCAGTGCATAATTAAGTTCTGGGATGTTATTTTCAGCTCTGAACTGCGAAAAAAATGCATAATAATTACATTGGTGGCACTATACTGTAATGAGTTACCTTTCATCTGTCCTTCCATTATAATGTCCCTAAAGCAGACTTCCCAAACTCTGCAGAAAGAGATTAGGCATTGTATTACACACTCATTTTAACCATGGCATGCTATTGTACAACATGTCTTGACGGAAATAATTTCGCTAAAAAATATTTGCAGGAAATAATTTTTCCATGGCGAATCGTTTGTATCTTTTTATCTTTATTCTGAAATGCCCCTCTTAAGAATAATGTCATGTATAGCTGGTTTAGAATTAAGGATGATGATATGTCCTAACAGGATTTTGTCATGTCATTTACTGTACTTTTTAACCTACATGTTTTTGAATATTCAGTCCCCATGTAACTACGCCCATATGTTGTGGACATTTTCATACAAGAATACAAACAGGAATATGTATTGGAGTTTGCTGTTTAAATTTACAGTCAATCGGAGGGTAACAGGTTTGTTTTTAACCAGAAGTGAGGAACTAAACGCAATTTGCAGGGAAAAAAATATCTCTTTATACCACTTAAGTATATTTGCATCACAGGAGCTCTGGTGTCGTGAGGTTGAGGAAACTAGTGTTGAATCTAAAACATTTAGCATCATGGACTCAAAAGTGAGAAGCCAAGTCAGACACCGCAAAATGTAAAATAATCTGTCAGATGTTTGGTCTGACAGGCTACGAAATTCTGTCAGACTGAAGGATAATTTCTGGATTCCACTTATTAGCATACCTGATAATAGCATATTTCTGTAATTAGCATATAGCAGTGCTCCAGATAACATGTGTAAAGGCGTAAAAACAAATAAAATTTCTTAAATAACGATTTAGATTTAAAATCTTTGCATAAAGTTACGCATTGAAAAAATAAAACACGAATTCGACATTTTCGAACGTGCGTAAAACTTCCAGTAGCAAATTATATATGGTAAACATTTCATCCCGGTTCTGACAAGTCAAGGCGCTCAATTAAAACTACAGCTTTAAGTCAACGTCTCTTTGCTGTTAGGAAGGGCCACACTTAAGAACGGTCGAAAGGCCAAACAGTCTCGATTCTGTTCTCCTGGTATTACAGGCGAGTCATTACTGTTTATTGTACCTTTTTAATTACACTTATCGTAATTTTTATTCACAAGTAATAAACAATATACCTATTCAAAATGTCATTAAAATTAAATGTTAAATATATATTTTTGATATGACTTTAACGGCGCCCAAAATGCCATTATGACCTAAGCCGAATTGACAGTTACTGTTTTAAATAAAAATCAAAATGGCCAACCAAAGCGGTGTATCGAAGCGTGGAAGGCAAAAAAAGCAAGATGAGCAAGATAGATGTGGGGTCTTTTGAGCCAGAAAATCTGTCCGATTATGGGAAAGCAAGAAACAGAAAAGAAAGCCAGGCTTTTCCAAGACTATAAACCAAAATGTTGGATTGTTGATGTGTCAAAAACAATGCATAAAAATTATTTGGTAATATAGTGTTAAGAATTAATTTTATAAATAGGGGGTAAAATAAGAATTAATTTTTGAAATAGGGAGTAAATAAGAATTTGACCAAATTTTTATCTGGAGCTCTGATATAGAATGTCGAAGCACAGATTAATTCTTAAATTTTAATGTATTTTTCTTCTATTAATAGCATAATTTTTAACCCCAATATTCAGAATTCACTTAAAGTCTTTATAGCATAGAACATTCTCAGAATGCCAAGAAAATATGCTTTAAATCTGCAAAAATATGCTCAAATGCAAATACCTTAGAATACAATTCCATTTGATAAATAGTTATCTTAAACATCAATCATATACAATGTTGAATTTAAATTTCACTTTGACGATCAATTATTAACAGATTTGACTTATTGTATGCCCCCAGTTGCTATATTTATGCTAAAATGTGTGTTCCTGTTAATAGCATATTCCTGTTATTAGCATAATTTTTGCTGACATGGTATGCTAAGAACAGGAATCCACTGTAGCAACATATTAATCAAGAATTATGGTTTGAATCCGTGAACTATTATTTTTTATGGTGAAAGAAAATCTCCATGGCGCGTTTTCAAAAATTCCTAATCAAGCTTGGTAAAAGAACACACAGAATAGCAAATTTATTACAGCGCTAACTTCCGGGTAAAAATGATTGATTTTTTTTATATTCCTTAAAGACAAGTGCCGCATCATATCCTATGGGTGATTTAAAAAATAATGAAGCCTAAATAAAACATGCATTTATTTTCTTACCATTACAGGGGTTTTTATCTGATTTTGGGGAAAGGGCCTGGCCTTTTTTTAGGGGAAAAAAATCGCGCGAAACGCCAGATTTTTTGGGGAAAAATCACACGAAACGCCGGATTTTGGGCAAAATAAGGAAAGTCTTAAATAATCAATAAAGCATATTTTACTTTTTTTAAAACAAATTCAAGGAAACAGAAAATTTAATTATGCAATATTTTTCTTTTTTCTACACTGGATCAGATTAACTTATATATTGAAAGGTTAAAAAAAAAAAAAATTTTTTTTGGAGGGGAAAATGAAATCTAGGGGAAAATTTACCAGCTGAGGGGAACAAAAAATCGGAGGGGAAAGGGCCGATGATCGGCGGGTCACAAAGAAGGGGAAAAAAAACCTGCATTAAGCATGTTTTGAGTTCTTTTTCTATCTTACAGAAGTGTTTCCATGTGATTAACTTAAATGTGAAAATTCTTCTCAATAACTTGCTTCATTTACAAAATATATTGAAAAATATCCTTAAAAGTGTACTGGTTTTGCGTGACATTTTATGTAAAAGGCAATTTTCAATTCTATACTTCAATAAAACTTTCAGAAATATTAGGTATTGCCATCATTAAATGAATATAAAAATGCATATGCTTTAAGAAAAATAAAACAATGCTTCTAACTTAGGTTGATATCTCTTGTAGCAAGTGTTCAAAGCAATGATGTTTTTGTCAATTTTGTGCCACAATTTTCAACTCTCTTCACGTATATTAAGAGGTGGCATCATAAAGTGCTTCAATATTTATAGGCAAAAAGTGTCCCAAGTGTACATTTTGCAAGAAAGTTATTTTAAATTTTTCATAAGATAGAATTTTCAATGTTTTACATCATTTTCTTCAAACCATTAATGTTTATCACTAGATGTACTGAAAATTTGATGCCAAAACCTTGTGAACTTTTTTTGCAAGACAAATATCGCATTGTCCCAAGTGTACGAAATTTTTATCACGTTTGATAAACAGGTGATAGCTTTTAAAAAATAAACAAAGGCACCAATTTTCTGGAAAGAAGTACACAGAAGGGTGTAATCTCCAACAGAAAAAGGTGGTTCTTCACTCTGGGGGTGAACTACTCTTATTATATGGGTATGTCTCCATATTTTGTCTTCAGAAGAAAAATATAAGCATATAAATGATAATGTGTGGGAACTTGGGAAGTATATTTGACTTTACCATAACATTATTACAAAAATGCATTTCCTCTTCTCAAATTAATGTCAATTTTAATCAAAATGTTTCTCCAATAATCTTCAATGTTAGCCTGAAGTTGGTTAACAAATGTTGTAAATGTACACTTGGGACACAAAATAAATGTTTTTCTTATAAACCTCCAGAAAGTGAAAACAAACTTACATTATAGCAGAATTAATGATTAAATTTCGATTTAATAAAGCATTCAAAAGCAACTGAAAAAAAAAGCCAAAATAAAAGTTGAACATGGTCAAATGTCAAATATGATTGATGACAAAGTCTTTCAGACACTTATAATTAAACCACGCAGACTGTCACCCTTGTGGTACAATTCCTACACATCTAAACTAAAAACCATGTTAAAACCTTCGATAAACAAAGGTACAGCACTTATTATTATTTCATTCATTTTTAATGACACATTACCTAAATATATAGAGGATATATTGTATTACAGAGGAAGGTCAAGTAAGAGGACATCGTGTTTAATGTATAAAGTTTAAAAAGAACAAGGTCTAATTTATAAAGAACAAGGTCCAATATATAGAGAATATAATGTTTAATATATAGAGAGCAAGGTCTAAATATAGAACAGTGAATTATATGTGTGTTGTTATGAGAAAACTGGGCTTAATTCATCTGCGGAAAGTCTAGTCCCTGATTAGCCTGTGCAGATTGCACAGGCTAATCAGGGACGAGACTTTCCGCGTTTACAGTATTTTTAGTTTGAAGGAAGTCCCTTCTTACCGAAAATCAAGTTTAAGCGGAAAGTGTCGTCTCTGATAAGCCGGTGCGGACTGCACAGGCTAATCTGGGACGACACTTTACGCACATGAATTTAGCCCAGTTTTATCAGAACAAGACACATATTATAGAAAACGAGGTTAAATATTATAAAAAAATATAAACATGTATCATAAAAAAGAAACTTCACATATATTTGAAAGCCATCCTATATTTTGATAAATCTGAGTTTTTACTTTAAGATACACTGCTTTGAGGCCAGGAAAAAAACTTTTAAGAGTATAGTTTTGAAAAATATGTGTTAAAAAACATGAAAATTTCAATTTTTTCCATATTTTTTTTTAAAACACTTCTGATTTTGTATTTAAATTTTTCTTAAGAACATACTGCATGTTGACAAAACACACAAAATATTGATAACATGTTTTAATGGGTTTTTATTAAGTGCAAAAGACATGTACATTAATAAAAAAAAATTCAAAACATTTGGTTAACATCTTTATTTGTGAAAAAGTGATCACATCTGACAGAGCGGCCCTACTCATTTATAAAACTTGAACCCTTTCCCTATGCAATACAAACAAAACTGTTGCCATAACTTAACATCTAAAATTTGAGAAAAGTTTTCATTTAGGCTTCATCATCCCCACGCTTTTCGGAGAAAAAGTGGGGATATTGTGGTTATCTCTGTTGTCCGTCCGTCCTGGCCACTTTCTCCTCCTACACTTTAAGCACTAGAACCTTGAAACTTACACACATGGTAGCTATGAGCATCTGTGCGACCCTGCACTATTTGGAATTTTGATCTGACCCCAAGGTCAAAAGTTATGTGGGTTGAGGTGGAGCCGGGTCAGAGATTTTTACTCATTTTTATGCCCCCGGATCGAAAGAAAGGGGGTATATTGTTTTTGGCCTGTCTGTCATTGTGTGTGTGTGTGTGTGTGTGTGTCCCAAAACTTTAACCTTGGTCATAACTTTTGCAATATTCAAGATAGCAACTTGATATTTGGCATGCATGTGTATCTCATGGAGCTGCACATTTTGAGTGCACCATACTACACTGAATGTCTTCAAATTGATACTGAACCTCTCTTATGGCAATACGGATAATCTCAACTATGCATGGCCCCATTACCAACCCTGGGGTGCCCCGCCCACATTGGCCACGCACACATAGACCACGCCCACCCAAAATTGCCTTTTACTATAATTTCTTCATTTCTACACCGATTCACTTCAAATTGATACTGAACCTCTCTTATGACATTATGGTTAATCTCAACTATGCATGGCCCCATTACCAACCCTGGGGCGCCCCGCCCACATAGGCCACGCCCACCCAAAATTGCCTTTTACTATAATTTCTTCATTTCTACAACGATTCACATCTAATTGGTACCGAACTTCTCTTCAATGCGTTCAATTTCAACTATGCATAGCCCCATTACCAACCCTGGGGCACCCCTGGGTCAAACATGCGGCGTGGGGATACACGGCGGCCTCTGACGCGCCATTTCTAGTTTAATATTTTTGAAATCACCCATTTTTGTGTAAAGTTTGGAGAAAAAATCAAGAAAAACATATTTTAACAATGAAATACATTTAAGTTGTATGATGATATTTTCATGTATTTCGACGTTTCCAATGTTCAGATAAATACCCTATTTGTACCCATTGAAAACCTTTAAAACTTTAATTTTGAATTGTTATTTTGTGTTGGGCTTGAAGAAAAAGATTGATCTGTATGCAAATGTTTACATTATATCTCACAATCATAACAATTTCCAATTTATCGACAGTGGTGACCGGGTTTTATCATTATTATATGATTATTAGTGCTTGTGATCATATTTCAGATGCCCAGGGGCCTTTATGGTTGGGTAAGGGAGGGGTGCTCCCTCCCTTCCTGAATTGATTTTTAGCTCCACTGGCCAAAGGCCAGTGGAGTTTATGTCATGGTCCTGTGTCCGTCATGCGTGCGCCCGTCCGTGCCTGCGTGCGTCCGTCAGTTTATTAACTTTTCCTTTAAACATCTTCTTCTCCTAAACTACTGGTCCAATTCTGATGAAATTTCTCAGTAATGTTCCTTGGGTGAACCTCTTTTAAATTTGTTCAAATTATGCGCCTGGGGTCAAAATTGAACATATGCTTATATAAGGCCTATTTTATGAAATCTTTCAAAATCTTCGCATCCATAACCATTGGCATAGGGCTATCAAATTTGGTATGTAGAGACATCTAATAGTCCTCTACCAAATTTGTTTAAATTATGCCCCTGGGTTCAAATTTGAAACTGCCCCGGGGGTCACAAAATTTAACATATGCTAATATAGGGTCTATTTTGTGAAAACTTTACAACTCTTTTTGTCCATAACCATTGGGCCTAGGGCTACCAAATTGGAAGATAGTGACATCTTATAGTCCTCTACCAAGTTTGCTCAAATAATGTCCCTGGGGTCAAGTTTGACCCTGCCCCGAGGGTCACAAAATTGAACATATGCTTGTATGAGGCCTATTTGTGAAAACTTAAAAAATCTACTTGTCCATAACTGTATGGCATAGTGCTACCAAATTTGGTATGTATTGACATGTATTAATTCTCTTCTTAGTTTGTTCAAACTATGCCCCTGGGGTCAAATTTGAAACTGCCCCGGGGGTCACAAAATTGAACATATGCTTATAAATGGCTAATTTAGGGTAAACTTTAAAAATCATTCTTGTCCATAACCATTGGGCCTAGGGCTACCAAATTTGGTATGAAGTGACATCTTATAGTCCTCTACCAAGTTTGTTCAAATTATGCCTCTGGGGTCAACTTTGACCCTGCCCCGGGGGGAGGGGGGTCACAAAATTGAATAAACTCTTATAAAGCGCCTATTTTGTGAAAATTTTAAAAATCTAGTTGAAAACCATTCGGACTATGGCTACCAAATTTGGTTTGCAGTAACATCTTATTGTCCTCTACCAAGTTTGTTCAAATTATGCCCTTGGGTCAAATTTGACCCTGACCCGCGGGTCACAAAATTGAACATTATATACACTTCTTTCTTGCTTATTTTGTGAAAACTTTTAAAATATTCTTGTCCTTAACTCTCGGATCTAGGGCTACCACATTTTGTATGTAGTGAGATATAGTAGTTCTCTATGTGTCCAATAATTATGTTGATGAAGGTGGCAGTGGTAATGACTTGATATGTCTGTGAGATATGAATGCCAAAGTCTTCGATTTACATAACATGAATTTTTATGTAAAAGTGGTGGTTCTTCATAAATTCTACATGTTCTTTGTAAATGATGACCTCTACAAGTTGTTCCAGGAGTACCATATTGCCTGACAATCTTTTGTTTATTGTTAACTTAAACTGTACTTGATTCTAGCATGCCACTATACTTCTTTGAAGTAATTTGAGCAAAGTTCTCACTGTTTAGTAATGTATACATTGTTTAAGGTACATTTTTAATTTCACATTTTGTAGGTGGACTTCAATATGTATGATCTACTTATGCTGCCACAATGTAAAGGCAACAATCACTGGGTTTTGCTGGTTGCAAGTGTTATGTCCAGGACTGTAACCATTTACGACTCATTGGGTGGTAAAACAAGGCCTTGTTCGATTTGTTCTGGTAAGGTTCAAGCTGAAATTCATTTTTTGTCTTACCTGCTTGATATAGCAGTCACAGTAGCAGTTGGTGTATGTGCATTTTATGTGTGTCTCTGAGCTTATCCAAACTGTGATTCGATAATTGAATATGCAATTTTTAATATACACTTCAACACCGTTATTTCGAAGTCGTCGGGACCGTTAAAAAAACTTCGGATTAACGATAATTCGAAATAAACATTTGACAGAAGACTTTTCTGATTCTGTAAAAATAAAACGTTGTGGAATTCGCATGGTTTTGTTACACGCTTACTTAAAAGCGTAAACTAGTCAGATAGCAAATAGATTTCCACTTTGTAACAAACGGAGGAATAAAACGATTCTTTTTCTTGTTTTTATATTTGTCTTATTACAGAACATATAAAATATAAAGAATAGCACAAATTATCAGACATACATACATATGAATACATTTTCGGAAATTAAACATTTTTTTTTAACTAATACGCGATGTATCTCTGAACAACGGCGTTCGCGCAGACGACAAAGGTGTAATGATCGGCTTTTTACGCGCCACGACAAAGGTGTGAATTTACGCACCTTATTTTGCAGTTTTGACTTCGGATTAAAGATTGATAATTAGGTGCGAATTATAGTGTTGGGACCGACTGAATCACTTCGAATTAACGATTTCTTCGGTTTAACGAAGTTCGGATTAACAATGAAATTTTACATTAAACAAAGGAGAACCAAAATCGGGACCTGAAAAATACTTTGAAATAACGGTGACTTCGGATTATCGGTGTTCGAAATAACGGTGTTGAAGTGTAGCTTACCACATATGTTCTCCATGTAGAGAAGCTGCAGAGCATGCGTTAACAAGAGATCAAAGGTCACATTTAGGGAGCTTTTTTGGCCAGTTCCAGTTATCATTCATCAGGCAATATAGCAAACAAGATATTCAAAAAACTTTGTAAATCTTATTTGTTTTCTATATTTGGATTTTTATCTTAAATATAACTTGTAATGAGCACCAACACTTAAAAATGATATAAATATATATAAATTTAAGCTTGCTTTCTTAGTTCATTCTTATTTATTATTGTGTCCTATCTCTCCACACTTATGTGTTTCAAATAATGTGTTAATAGATTCACATATATATATATGTTTGAAAACTGATTACCAAAACAATTTGGTATAGATAAAGTACCGCTTAAGTATATAGGCACATGATTTTTGTTGATTTTTACCAACAAAATATTTGTTGCAGCCAGTTCATGTGTCAACGAGGGCAAATTGTGAAAGATGGCTTGGAAAAAATCAGTTCAGAGTTAAAAGCGCCACCTTGCAACAAACAGCGCCACGGAAACAGCTGTGGAGTGTTTGCATTGATGGTAATAAATAAGCTTTATATTTCTATATAGGTGTCACTTTGTCGTACTGTCGGTCGGTCTGTCTCGAAAATTTCATCCTATCTTCACCAAACTTGGTCACAAGTTGTATCTTGATGATGTTTAGGCCAAGTTTGAATATGGGTCATGCTGGGTCAAAAACTAGGTCACGGGGTCACTTAGTGTGTTTTTTAAACCGAAAGTTTGTCCGGACCATAACTATGTCATTTATCGTTAGATTTTAAAATAACTTGGTACATTTGTTCACCATCATGGAACGGTGTGTTGCGTGAAAAAAGTACGTCGATATCCCCAAGATCAAGGTCACACTTGGAGTTCAAGGGTCAAATGCTTGTCCGGGCCATAACTTTATCATTTATTGTGAGATTTTAAAATCATTTAGCAAATTTGTTCACCATCATGGGGCGGTGTGTCGCGCGAAAGAATAACTTCAATCTCGAAGGTCAAGGTCACACTTTGAGTTCAAAGATTAAAAATGGCCATAAATGAGCTTGTCTGGGCAATAACTATGTCATTCATAGTGAGATTTTAAAATCATTTGGCACATTTGTTCACCATCATTGGACGGTGTGTCGCGCGAAAGAATTACGTCGATAACTCCAAGTTCAAGGTCACACTTTGAGTTCAGAGGTAGAAAAAGGCCATGTTGATAACTCCAAGGTCTTGGTCACACTTGGAGTTCAAAAGTAAAAAAAAATGGCCATACATTTGGACTGCATGTCATGCTAAAGAATTCAAGAGTTCAAAGGTCAAAATGGCCATAAATGATAATGGCATTATCATTCTTAAAAATAGCCATAAATTTGATTCTCTTGTTTTGTGAAGACAGCATGCAAAATAGTCTGTGTCAATTCGGCCGTGGGGGTATTTGTCACGTCTGTGACAAAGCTCTAGTTTGCTTAGTAAAGATCTGCATTAACTTTTATTCAACAAAATAATGGGAGAATGTAGAATATAATCATCGTACCTTTCTGTTGGTGCATTGGTTTTTAGAGCCTTGCATTTTCTTTTAATTTATAAAGGACATGATATTTCATATGTAATATCATAACCTGAGGATCAAACTGTGTTATAGAGTCTTTTGTCAAATAACCCTGAAAAAAGGTTAAACAAGAAGATTACTCATATTTTAATTTATTAATGTGTCATATAATGAAAAAAAGCATTCTCTTTGCTCCAATATATGTTTTGTATGAAAAGTTGTTTTTCAGTGTCTTAATGTGATTGTATATTTATGATGCATAAAACATGAATACTTTTCACTGTCAAACTATCGTTCTTGCAATTTTATTTTCAGAAATAGTATTTTTTGTGAACACTTAATCTAGTGAATATATATGCTTTTCTTATTGCAAACAACTGTTGTTGTTTTTATGCCCCCCTTCGAAGAAGAGGGGGTATATTGCTTTGCTCATGTCGGTCGGTCTGTCGGTCCGTCCACCAGGTGGTTGTCAGACGATAACTCAAGAACGCTTGGGCCTAGGATCATGAAACTTCATAGGTAGATTGATCATGACTCGCAGATGACCCTTATTGATTTGAGGTCACTTGGTCAAAGGTGAAGGTCACAGCGACCAGAAATAGTAAAATGGTTTTTGAATGATAACTCAAGAACGCATACGCCTAGGATCATGAAACTTCATGGGTAGATTGATCATGACTTGCAGATGACCCTAATTGATTTTTAGGTCACTAGGTCAAAGGTCCAGGTCACGGTGACCCGAAATAGTAAAATGGTTTCCGGATGATAACTCAAGAACGCATACGCCTAGGATCATGAAACTTCATGGGTAGATTGATCATGACTCGCAGATGACCCCTATTGATTTTGAGGTCACTAGGTCAAAGGTCAAGGTCACAGTGATTCAAAATAGTAAAATGGTTTTCGGATGATAACTCAAGAACGCATACACCTAGATCATGAAACTTCATAGGTAGATTGATCATGACTTGCAGATGACCCCTATTGATTTTGAGGTCACAAGGTCAAAGGTCAAGGTCACAGTGACCCGAAATAGTAAAATGATTTTCAGATGATAACTCAAGAATGCTTTTGCCTAGGATCATGACACTTCATAGGTACATTGATCGTGACCCCATATGACCCCTATTGATTTTCAGGTCACTATTTTTAACACAAGTATGAATGACTTTTCTTTTATTCCAGACTGCCAAATGTTTGGTCATTAAAAAGCATCCCACAATGTTGCGACAGGCCTATATTCAGTTTATCGAGACTAGTCGTGAGAAGCAGACTTCTGATTCCTGGAGTGCGCAAACATATCTGTGCGACTCGATCACTCCACTGTAAAGACCCGCACGGCATTAAATGGATATTATCAATATGTTTGTTGCTCTAAAATATGTTTTGTGTAGCAGGAAGTGCTTTGGGCTCGATTAATCTGAGAACTCAACAAAATTTATCAAATCCTTCTGTGCCTTTTAGTTCTGAAAACAGAAGTAGCCAGTTGGTATTACACATCTCCTAAACAAGTACAGCACGATAAAACTTATAACCTAGATATTTATTTATGTAGTGGGTTATTTTTCAATGAGTGCCTTATGATTCCAAAACATATTGACTTAAAATAAATAATCCCGATGGCGTAAATGACTTATCATTCATGTTCCATGAACCGGCTTTAAAATACTTTGTAGACTTATCTGCTAGGCGGTGAGGACTTTTAGACCACCTGATAAACTTCAACTTTATTGCCCTAGTTCAGTAACCGACTAAACATATGCTAACATTATACTGATGACTGATGAGTCCTGTTGTGTCTTAT